>NW_018231303.1:0-3808 GCF_001263595.1 Phalaenopsis equestris | reverse complement strand
TTATCTGGATCATGGCGTGTAACTCAGAGGCAACGACATAATCGCTGCTTACTGAGACAGGAATCTCCCAGCATAGATGGGATCACCTGCAACGCATCTTCTCCCTATGAAGTGATTGTGGCTCACAGCGAGTGCGACTATGGGACAACAACGACATCTCAAAGTAATTTTCTTTCTAGTGGTTTCAAGGTATAAAAATTTAATCTTTGAGATTGACAATTTTTCTGACACAGATGATAATAAAGAAAGTAGATGATCTAAAGAATAATTGGAGTAAGGGCCCGTTTGGAGCAGCTTAAAAGTGCGGCGGCGTTTTCAAAACACCGCCTTAACGTTTGTTTCTCGCATTTCAGTAGCGTTTCAGAAAACGGTGTTCCCTATTTTGTATTACACGTGGACCGTGAGTATATCCCCGAGATCCGCGTCCGAGCTCAAAGCATTTACGGAGCAACCCTCGCAAAAAGTCTGATCCCTAACCTTTCTTCAAACTCTTTGCGTCGATCCTCCCTCTGAAGTCGCTCTGCATGTAAGGATTCTCTTCTCCTCGCTCTGCTCCTCCCTCCTCTCCCCCATTTTGTCGAAAGCCTTCTTGATTTTAGACGATCCATGTGTTCTTTGCTCTGGAAGTGTTTGGTGGCTAACGAGTGACATTGGACAAAAATGTAGATGCAATGTTCTCCTCGCTCCGCTCCTCCCTCTTTTCCTCTCCTCTCCTCCCTCCTCTCCTCCATCCTCTCCCCCACTCGATGAGAAATCTGACGATTCTTCTGTTGAAATTTTCGGTGAATGTGGGTTGTTTTGTGGCTAAAAACTTAGATCCAGTTGTTGGAAGATGAGTATTTATAATGGAAATGTAGATTCACTATTTTTCTGAAATATATGAAGATTCGAGATTGTGATTTCACTATTTGCAATGGTTCTCCCCCTGTTATCTTTCTGGAATTGTGGGATTGTATTTCGTATGCTTGATCTCGGATTTTAACGCATTACAAACTTTTGTGAATCATCGAGAATGATTATTTGGCTATATGCAAGATCTATATGCTTACTTTAGAGAAACATATGCAAGATCTATATGCTTATTTTAGAGAAACATTTGCTTACTTAGGAGAAACATATGCAAGATCTATATGCAGTCTTTGCCAACCCTGTATGTAGTATGTAATTATGCAAGATCTATTTGACTCTCGTATGGCAACAACTATATGCTCTCCTCATACTCGCATGGATCACATTAGAGAACGACATGAATCGATAGTTCATTCCTGTTATTATGTCATTTTAATATGCTTTCCATGCCACATTTGTGTTCAAATGGCTCATTTGGAAATTGGTAAATATGTAATTTTGAATATGAGAATATATTTTAAATTAGAATTCAATCAAGACCATACCCAAATGGTTGAATTTTTTTGCAAATTTTGTTTATGCGTATTTATTTTGTTCAGTTTAGAGAACTACACAAGTTTGAAAGCTAATTTAAAATTTCATTATATATACGATTTTTCTCTTGCATACCATTAATTTCATGCTAGCTCGTTTATCTTACAGTCAAAATGAGTAAATCTAAAGAATCTGGATCATCGACCATGTGGGATAAATAGACCTCCCTGACATTTTGTGATCTCTGTGTAAGGGAAATCGAGTTGGGTAATAGGTTGATCACTTATTTAAATAAAAAAAATTAGCAAAATCTAACGAATAAATTAAAGGAACTGACCGGAAGGGATTACGATCGAATGAAACTAAAAATAAGCAGAATCAATTAAAAAAAGATTGAAAAATTTAGAAAGAACTCAAAAGAGGATCAACAGGATTGGGTTGGGATCCACTTAAGCGAACAATAGATGCATCGGATGAATGGTGGGCTGAGAAGTTGGAGGTAAATACATACCTAAATTTGTTGTTTGCATTGATTGCATCTTTGTAAAGATTTTGACTAATAATTTATATTTTCTATTACAGGCAGTGCCGATAGCCAAAAAATTCAAGCTTAGTGGCATTGATCTTGTATTAGAGGAAAAGTTGGATGGCATGTTTATAGGAGTTATTGCTACAGGAACTCATGCATTCACCCCAACTGATCAGAGCTATGTTGGTTTAACACAGGACATGGAAACCGAGCACATAGGTGAGTCTGGAGAGGGTCCAGCCAACTGCATACTGATGTTCAATCGACCAGTGGGACAACACGCCCTAGAGCAGATAAAAAGAAAGTTGGAGCTGCATTTGTCAGAGGTTCCATAAAATCATTACTTAAATCCTGCAAAGCGAAGCATGCACCACCAACATCAACACCAACATCAGCACCAAAGGTGTTAAGGAGATGAGCCCATGTATTTAAAATATGTGAAGTTGCTAGGGAAATCCACTCGTAGGCAGTTCTTTGTGAATTTAGACCCAGAATTCCAACTTTCTTACTTGCGATCTTTTATGAAAGATTGATTAGGAGTGATATTGGGTTTTATTTTAGAACCAGTAATTGTAATATTGATGTGATGGACTCCTGACTGCTATGTCTTCTTTTAACTTTTTGTGATTGTTTGTTCCATTATATTTTATGTTTATCATTTGGTTTTTTTCTCTTACTATAGTCTCTTTCCAATTACTTCAAGTTAATGCTTAAAATGTTTAAAAAAATATCATTTAACACATTTTGTAGAATGAATGAAGAACAACTAAACCACAACCGCAAAGTTGCTCTCGCCCTCATCTTGCTATACTACTAGTATCATACATACGTTGACCGAACTCCTTGTATGACATCGAGTCAGATTAGAGATCGATGGGTCGGGAAGTTATTACGAGGACACCCAAAAAATTTGCAAACATATTTCATTTGATGAAGGAGATATTTTTGGACCTGCTTAATGAACTTCAAGACCTTCATGGATTACATGGTTTATCTAGAATAACTGCCATAGAGGTATTGTCAGAGAGGTATTGGCAATTACCCTGTATATCTTATCTAAAAATGAATTCATTAGAAGAGCTATGAAGCGATTCCAACATTCTTCGGAAACCATTAGTAGATATTTTTCCGTGAGTTTAAATGCGCTAGTCTGGCATACAAGATAGTCAAGCCTGAGGACCCAACGTTTCAGACCATTCCCACACAAATTGCAAACGACATGCCCTTCTTCAAGGTACTTTCTCAACATAATTTTCATTTTGAAGAAAACCAAAGATTGATTTTAAACGGTTTAGGGCTACTTTCTGAACAACAAGATTGTATTGGAGCGATTGACGGAACATATGTCAATACACGACTATCTCCTGCAGAGAAGGTCGCTTACATTGGATGGTGTGGGTCCCCAACACAAAATGTCATGGTCGTGTGTGATTTCAATATGTATTTTACCTTTGTGATGGCTGGATAGGAAGGTAGCGCACACGATAGTCGTGTTTTCAAGTTGCTACTAGAAACCGATCATATGAGTTCTTTTACCCTCCTTCAGGTACATATATTTGAGAAGTAGAGTTTGTTATGTAATTATGTTTATAACAAACATCACGCAACAGGTAAGTACTACTTGATCGACGTCAGATATCCCTTACAAAGAGAGTTTTTTAAGCCGTACCCAGATACAAATTATCATATCCTAGATTTCGAAAGGTCAAGCGATGTAGCACGTGATAAGAAAGAATTATTTAATAAAAGACACTCTTCGTTGCGAGGCGTAATCGAACGATCATTCAGAGTGTGGAAGGAGAAATGGGTTATACTGTGTGATATGCCCACTTATCCATTTCCGAAGCAGGTCTAGATAGTGGTGGCCACCATGGCACTACACAACTTTATTAGAAG
>NW_018231302.1:0-971 GCF_001263595.1 Phalaenopsis equestris | reverse complement strand
AATAAATAAATAATTATACATTTTACATGATATTTAAAAAAAAAAGCTTCAAATGTTATATATTATTCAAATAAGTTTACAAATACATATTTATTTGAACATTTTTTATCAGTATGGCATCTTATTTTGTTAGTAATTACATGCATACCACTTTATTTTGTTAGTAATTACAGATCTAACCTCTAAACTCCATTTTTTTTTATATGTATCTCATCTTATCTATGCATGAAAATGTCTATTTCATTTTTAAAAGCTAAAATAATGGTACTTTTGATATGAACGAACAGGGTCATATAAATATAAAAAATAAAGTTTAGAGGTTAGATATGTAAATAAATATGAATTGTGTGTTACGAATGAAAATGCCCCTTGGTGGTTGAGTTGCCTCAGAAGTGGCGCTAGAAGGGACCCAGTTTTTGTTCTGTTCTAGACTAAGTTGGTTAAACAAAGTCTAAAGGCTTGAAATTCTAAGCTTTATTCATATCATCAATCTAATCTTGACTTTCAGTTGAGATAATTTTTTCTAGATCATGTCCAATCTTGATAAGAATCTCTTAGATCACAATGCTCTTAAATATCACTTTCTAAAAACTCAATGGCTTCTTTAGGGCTACCAACGAACTAATTTGAGGCAAGCAAAAGTTTATTTGAGCTCGAGCTTGTTGATTAAAAGGTTGTTCGAGGTGGGCTCAAGCTCATTTCGAGCTTGTGTGATTGTACTTGAGCTTCTTTAATCTTAATTCAAATTTGTTTAGCTTGATTTGGTCTTCGTTAAAAATTGATTTATGCTGACATTGTAAAACTTTAAATATGTTAGTTGTTTGAAAAAAATGAACGACCTTTAATAAGTTGTACTGTTGAATTATCAAGTATATAGCAAAACAATTCGTACGATGCCTATTATCAATCTCACTTTGTTGGCTAAATAAGTGAGCTTTGTCGATTCTATTAAAGAGCAAATTCATCAAGCA
>NW_018231301.1:11675-16096 GCF_001263595.1 Phalaenopsis equestris | reverse complement strand
TGTAGATCAATTTTTATAATGATTTAATTAGTCATCAAATGAGTGGAAAAATAATGATGATCAAATATCATTTAGACGCCTTCTAATTGAAAGTCATGTTTTACTAATGCATTTTGTTAATCAAAATAGTATAATATATGTTAAATATCAACATGATGCTCGGAATTTATTTTTGGTCAAATTGAAAGTATCTTCCCTTTAAAATAACAATCATTTGGTGATGCAATATGAGCAAATCACTAAGAGTTTTTTTATGCAATAATTTCATTGTCGATTAAATGATTTTAAAAGATTTAAATTTATGCAATTTGCTATTTTGATTAGAGCCATTAAAGATAATTGACCTATTTTTTCTGTAAAGATCAATGAAATTAAAATCTTAATGACTGTTCTCTACCTATCGTGCGAAGAAACTTTTCAAAATTGGAACATGTTTAGTCCATGTGTGCTTTCATTCGTGGAATCTAAAATTGATTTCACTTAGCCTTTGCCCTTTTGAAGCCGAGAATCTATGACATGATCACAAGACATATCTAGTATTGATATTATGGAATACAAATAGTGTTATGAGCTTAATACGAAGATGTTGTCAATAAATCATTGGTGATATATTCAAACATTCTTTTTTTTTTAATCCAAAAGGAGAATGGAAACTTAGAAAATGAGCACTGGCTATGATTAAAAAAGGTGGGTGCTAGCATTGATGATAAGAGTGAGTATTAGCAAGAATTATTTATATATATATATATATATATATATATATATTAGCATTGGTCCATCATGTGTGTCAGGGTGGGGGGTGGTCTTATTGTTGTTAGTGGGAATCGATATTGGTATCAAAAATAGGAGTTGATGGCAGATGTTAGCTTGGTGTTAACATGGGCGACACTTTTGTTACCATCAATAGATATCAACTTTGATGTTGGTGATAGTATTAATGTTAGTTTTGATATTGAAAATCAACGGTGCTAATGAAATGTGGCTACCAAATTTGCTTTAGTGGGTGTTTAAAAGGAGCAAAATTTTAATTGATATTAATAAGGGTTGGTATTGATATTAAAAAGAAACATTGATGTTAGTTTCAATGATGGATATTGTCAATTAATGTCGGCTTGAAGTGATAACCTTCTTGAATTAATGGGTGTTGACGCAGTGTCAACGACAAGTTTCACTATTTGAGTTAACGTTGGCATTGACATTGATATCAATGGGAGTCATCCATGATAATGTTGGCATTTAGTATCAATTTTAGTTTTGAAAATGGAGACCAATTTAATTGGAGATTATCGTGACATGCATCTCACGGAGGAAGGAGAAGGAGGAAGTGGGCTCGAGCAGCCTATAGAAGCTCGATCGAGAGCTTGAAGAGGAATGAAGGTTCGTGGGATTCTTCTCGCATGTGTGAAGTGCTGGACCTAAGCCCATTTGGTTCGATTCACATGACCTAGGGCAGGCATAGGGGTGTTTAAAAGGTAAAATATTGATTTATTTAAGTTATTATTGTTAATGGATTTAAATTTGGTTATGAAATGTAATTCATAATAAATTCAATTAATTTTCTGAACATCATAATGTTGACTGTTACAATTTTAGGGTTTCGACGATGCTGAGATAGAAAAGGGGGAAGACAACTTCAGGTATAAAACTCAATTTCAATAATGAATTATTAATTTCTTATTAAATCATGAGTAAGATTAAGAATATTAAAATTAAAATTATTTATAATTAAATTGCTTTTATGTTAGGTATGCAAAAAGGAAAATGTTAGAAGTTTTACAATAAAATATAAATTAAATATTTCGACATTTATAAATAATTCATATATATGTATAAATGTTTATATAAGTAACTAAATAGTTAATTAAATAAATAATTTGTGAGAATAATTTAGAAAATCTAGACATAATAAAATAGAAGATTAGTACTGAATAAGAAATTATTTAACTTTAATTTGTTATTATAGGTGCATCCAAAAGTTTAGACTTACAGAGGAAATGAAAGCAGACAACATTATTAAGGTGGGTAAATGCATTTTATTTTACAATAGTTCTACTTTTTTGTTGTCTTTTCCTGTTTTTATTTTAAATGCAAAAGTATATGATTTTTTTTAAATGTTAAATACAAGGTAAAACTAAATAAGATATGATATATGCATACATATGAGAGTCACACCTGGATGGTACTAACAGAAGAATGCATTGTATCCATGCACGAAATGAAAATTGTTGTCTACCTTCTTGGTGGGTTGGAAAATGTTGAACATATATTTTTATAAAGTGTAAGTTTAGACGGTGACTCCCAATTATGAAAAATGTAACATAAATAAATACAACAAAAAAAATTGTTTTCCTTA
Organism: Phalaenopsis equestris; assembly: GCF_001263595.1. Taxonomy (NCBI): domain Eukaryota; kingdom Viridiplantae; phylum Streptophyta; class Magnoliopsida; order Asparagales; family Orchidaceae; genus Phalaenopsis; species Phalaenopsis equestris. The sequence continues at coordinate 13,743 of NW_018231301.1, read as the reverse complement.
CTGTTATCTTTTATTGCACAATATTTTAATTTTTTTTTTGCTCTCTTACAAAATATTTTAAAATGAGAATTATTGTAATTTAAAAATATTTACCCAATGAGTAGTTGTAACTAAAACAATAGTTGATAATTTTTTTTACCGAAAAACTAACTGTAGATTAGATGGACCCCAAGGAGTACGTGCTCATATGTCGTGGAGCACAAGCTGATAGGTATAATAGTTCAACTTTATTTTATGTTAAATGCAAAAGTTTAAACTTAAAATCAAATTTTATAAAATTAAGTTGTATGATTAGAATGACTCTTTTGTACATTGGCAAATTTTATTTAATTACAAAATGAAATTGTTATATAGGTTTTCTGAGTTGTGACATAACTTTTATTTATATATTTAAATATAAAGATTTAGACATTAAATCTATAAAATGTGCAATAAAAATGTTTATAATTTATAATGTAACAACGCCCTAATAAATGACATCATAACATCAGACTTAAAAGATATTGCAATGCAATAATCATAAAAAGTATATATTATTTCCTACAATGATTCGTATTATGATAGTTGACAAAATCAATTACATGAAAAAAAAACCAAATGCTAACATATCAATATGTAGTTATATCATACAAAATTTCCTTAATAACTCATGCAAAATTATTTATGTTGATCTTATATATGCATCATATCAAGTAGTTTATCTTCTTCTTTAATTTTAATTTTAGACTATTTAATTTTTTTTTATAGGAACATTACGTATTATAACTAAATGATGAGAACTAACTAGCATTTGTCAGCCATAAGTTCTCATATGTTTTATTTTGCTAGAATTTTCCCTGATGATATTTTGGTGATTTTCTTGTTTACTTCTCATTAAGGTTTCAGTGTCTCCATCATTGTGACCATTTTTTGTCACCAAATTTTGTTGGGCCTTTTTATTCCTTTTTTTTCTTGTGAATTCTAGACTCAAATCTATTTATTTTTATACTTCACTCTGTCTTCTTATATTCTCAGGGCATTCTCCTTCTTGAGAGTTATTTTCCCTCTAATGCCAACAACAAATTAAAACTATTTTTTTACCTATCAAGTCTCTCTATCTTAGGCACTATTTACTAAGGAAATAAATAGTTGGCTTCTTTTATGACGAAGTTACCACTGGGGCACAAAATGAAATCTTAATCTAATTGGATAAGTGATCAGACATTATTATTTTTATAATATTAATCTCTTACATAACATCTAGAAACAAAATATATATTTGATCGTATTTATCGATTGAAGGGATTTTCCTATTTAAATTCACATATGTTGAGGACTTTGACTTCATTTAAAATAATGGTTTGTGGTTTTTTTTATGAGCAACTAATGATTTTCTAAATGCAAAAGCTTTATTTAAGAGAACATTAGAGCTTTAGAAGGGAATATGTGCATTGATAAATGCAAAAGCTTTATTTAAGAGAAAAATATTGGCTTTATCTTATTTTTTTTAACCAAACTTCAATTAATTTTTGTTCATGTTATTTGTCATAACTTTATGTTTTATTACATTGAGTGCAATTTTCATAACTTTAATTTGAGTTTTATAGATAGAATAATTAATTACATAAATTAAATAATTGTCATCAATCATGTGTCCACATCTCTTTCTATACAGCCAAACACATGTTACATGTTGAAGTTTTTATATATTTGTAAGCCACCAAATAATTCTTACATCATTTCATATACATAATACATAAATTTGACATTGATTTTATGAAATAAATATTAAATTTACATAAGTTTTATTATAATTGACAATGTATCTAACACTTATCTTCAGCTTTCTCAATCTAAATTCGGAGCCAACAAAACTGATTTTATAAGCTATCATATAATAATTGAAGGACCCTTTATAACTCTCTATATTATGTAAATATATAGCATTAATAACATGCTATTCTGCAGTAACTCCTTCCTAAAGGGGCAGAGAAATATAAATCATTTAATATAACTATTGCTGAATAAGTCTCTCACATGGTTTGCATCACATCACATTTGATTATAATTTTAAATAAATATGAAAAAC
>NW_018231301.1:0-5435 GCF_001263595.1 Phalaenopsis equestris | reverse complement strand
TTTTAGCTTTTTATCTTACATAAATTTAAATTAATTTATTTTTGAAGTGAATTGGATTAGCATTCTCAGGGTTGTTTGGCTGGGACTTGATTTAACATTAAGCGGGATTATCAAATGCGACGAGCGACGGCAATCGACAACGAGCAAAGGCGATTGACGACGATCGACGGCGATTGAAGACAAGCCAGACCTCTCTTAGTTGGAGTTAATAAATAGTTTATTTAACGGAACACTATTAATATCCATGGAGCACAAAAATTACTAATCTAACGGAGCGTGGATTCAATTTCTATCTTTTATGTTTGGGATTTAGGTTAATCACCACTAAATCCGGTAAATAGTATGCTACCAAACAAGAGATAAACTTCTTTCTAGAATAAAATTCTTTAAGGAAGATTAAATAGGATTTAGTAAAACCGGTAAGTCTGGATTTACTAAATCTAAATATCATTAAATCCGAAATAATGTTTCATTCAATTAAGATTAAATCCACTTAAATTCATTTGAGGTGTCTGACATAAATCTATTTGAAATATTTTTTTCCTTCGCCAAATCCGCTAAATCTAACTAATAAGTAGATTTAGTAAATCCAGATTTAATTAACAGACCAATTAAAAATTGGATTTAACATAACCTCAAATTTATTTAACTTATTTATTGTGTTTGCTGGATTTAAGTTAGATTCCTGTTAAAAGGATGGTACCGCATGCATAACACTCCAAACCTTATCCGTTTTTTCAAAATTTCACTCAAATATTGAAAGAGGCATTTACAAAATGCCACCCAATTCCTACATATTTGCCTAACACCCAAACCACCCAAATCTTTCATATCACTTAACAATACCGCTATTTTAACACCTAAAAAGTGAAATACACCTTTTTCATGCATATATAGGGTGGCATATAGGTAAAAATTGAAGTTTAGAATTAAATGGTATATGCGTAAATCTTCCATATTAAAATTCGAGTGAAAAGAAAATGGCATAGATTTAATTTTTGGCTTTGTAGCAATATCCACAATGACTCAAATCTCCTGCTCTGTCTTTTCTGACTTTGCTGCTGTGGTTGCCGTTGGTAGCTAGTCTTTTGAGACAGAGCTTGACAGCATTCTTGGAAATCTGGGGGCTTTACTTTCCTTTCTTCCTCTCCTAAAAAGAAGAAAATAGAAACTTTATCCTGTTCCGAATCTTTTTACAGCTGATTTTTGACCGAGTGTTTTCTTCATCTCCTAAACCGATTAATTGCTCTCTTCTCATATCGCACAATTCTTATGTATTTTGATATCTGACTTCTAAACCTTCCATATTCACACACACACACTGATATATATATATCACATCCTAATACCATTAATATTTTCTTTTTAAAAGTGAAATGCACCTTTTCATGCATAGGTTTATGAGATGCATAAAAACATAAGAATTGTGTGGTATGTATGTAAGTTATTCTATTTTATTTTTGGGAGATTTATATATGCACATCGCATAGTTTTTATGTATTTACATAAGAATTGTGTGGTATGTATGTAAGTTATTCTATTTTGGGAGATTTATATATGCACATAGTTTTTATGTATTTACATCTCCTAAACTGCTGATATCACACCTAAAGTGTTTCTAATATTAACTTCTCTAACATGAAATGTATATATTTTTATACTGATGTTTTGATATGTTTGTGGCACTAGTATTTTTAACTTTTTCTATCAACTAATTAGCATTGTTTGATATTCATATTACTAGTTTGACTATTAAAATCAATGGTTCTGTGCTTATTTATCTGGTTAATTATTCTAGCGGACTTATTATGGGAGAAGAGCTGGAAACCAAGAGCCGGTCTCTTCCATGGAAGGTTCTAAATTGTCTCCTCGAGCTTCACTCTATGGAGCTGGTCTCACTCCATCTGAGCACTTCCGTCACATGCGAGGATATTATCACCAACCTCCAGTTGAACTTGAAGAGGTGGTAATCTCACCTCCATCCTTTATTTTTTTCACAGTGATTTATCTGTCTCCGTAAGCAAATGTTTGATTGTTGGAAGATTTACATACATACCACTCAATTCCTATGTATTGACATATCTGACACCTAACCTTCAATTTTTACATACATGCCACCTAACCTATGCATGAAAAGGTTCATTTCACCTTTTAAATGTTAATATCGAGGTATTTTTGATGTGATATGAAAGATTTGGGCAGAATTAATGTAAAAGGTAATGCATTGGTGTTAGAAATGTAAATACGTAGGAAGTGAGTGACATGTATGTAAATGCCTCCTGATTTTTTTTGGTACATTGCTTTTGAATGAATAAAAAACTTTCATGGTAAAAATTTTTTTTTCTATAGTTTGTGAAGATTTTGTACTTGCTAATGTTTAATTTGATTTGCTTAAGGCTAAGTTCTTTAATTTGTCAACACCTGTTCAATATTTTCTCTTCTACGATAGTAATGCATGTAGTCCTTATTTCATTATATTGGCAAAAAATTCCCTCCTAATGACCTCACAAATCGAAATTAATGTTCCCCTTTTTTTCTTTCTTTTCATCCTTCCATTCTCTGTCATGCAAAACCACTATTATAACTATATTTTAATGAAATTTGATACTTTTAACTATATTTATGTATGTTATACTTGTATTCTTATTCCGTTGTTAGATAAACAAACTTAATAATCATTGGTAGGTTTACTTCGGTATTTTGTAAATTGTTGGTCAATATGCTAAACTTGAATGTGAGTGTGTTCTTCGAGGTGTGTTTTGCTGAACAGGACTTTTAATACTTACAATTATTTTAAACAATTATTAACTGGCAAATGTAATATTTATATTTGATAAATATTGTACATTAGCGCAATAATACTTGTGTTGGAATATGGAGTAATGATGTAACCATGTCTTTCATGGGACTTGGTCAGCGTCTAAGTGATTAAGCTAGATTAAATAGCTGGTCACCATGGCTTCATGTGGTTGAGTGAGCTCTAATATTTTGATGAAGCTTTTATTTAAGTCGGGGATTTTGGGGGATCTTGGCTGATGTGAATACATTGGGGCAATTACATACATATCATGTGGGAGTATTATATTTGATGTCAGTTCAGAAAGTTGAAATATGAGAAATGTGTTGAAATAGTCTCTTTAGGGGGCTATTTTTGTCGCAGAGCCTATAAAACTGTTGATTTAGTCCCTAGACTCTTTTAATAGGGGCTAAAATAGTCCTCCATTGGGATTATTTTAGCCCATATGTAAGGATCCCGAGGATAAATTTGACATTTTTATAGACCCTGGGTCTAAAATGACCTCATGTACATAATTAGAGGACTATTTTAACACTTCTCTTCGAAATATCTTGATGTAGAAATACCAAGGGTCTAGCTTCTTGAGCTTTTTGGTTGAAAATGGATTTGATCATTGATCTATATGGCCTAAATTCAATTCCTTTTTGGTTCACACACTCTAACATAGGATGATCCTTTAATTTCTTAAAAAAAATAAACTCTGCGTTTTAGAACTAAAACAAACTCATATCAACCCAAGGCCTTTTCTTATTTTAATTGTTGCAATTGCCCTCCCTCTCTTGTTTCCCTTCATATTTGGACCCGTTTTATCCCCACTCCCATTCAAAACAAAGTAACAACTCTCTGAAAAATTTACTCCTATACTCTTTTCCCTCTCCTCTCTTCCTTCTCTTGCCCTCACTCCCTCCTTTATGGAAAGGTTGAAATCAAAACCTTGACCACAATGTCCTCTAATGGCTCCATACGATCGCCACGCTGCCATGATCTCCATAGTCTTCTCTACATCTAAGATCTATCTTTTGCCTCTGCTAATCAAAACCCTCTGTTGAATCCTCCCATCCGCTGATAATGACGAAAATGCCTTTGCTCTTGCTTTTCGACAAGATAATAAAATACATTTGCAGATGGGATTTTATTTATTTGTTCGCTATGAGAATTATTGTGGGCCAAACGTGTTTATTGTTCAAAAAAAAGAGTTCATTAAGAGTTGAAAGTGCCAGAAATGAGTTTATGCAAAAATTACACTATTGAATCTAGGTTGACTTCGATTGAGCTCAAACTTCTTTCAATCAGCTGTGTCAAACTAAATTAGCTCCAATTGCTTCTGAGTCCGGGTCCTAATTTTATCACATATCCATGACCACATTTTCATTTATTCTAATTTCATTTCGTTTTGGATTATTTCTCCATATTCGGAGTTTTGAATGACTAATCAAATTTGGGTTATTTCTTCATATTCGGAGTTTTGAATGGTTAATCAAAAAAGGTACTGCTAATTTGTTGTTGAACAATTTGCATTGTTGCATGTGGGAAGGTATACTGCTATGATGTTTCGATTGTTGAGTTGGTTTCTCATTGATCAATGATTCACAGAATGTATTATTGTTTCTATTTCTTATTTGCAACTTTAATTGGAAGCAGATCATGTTGTTGCACCATAGACTCTTGTTGCGAGGAGGGGACACTTATGATCGATATAGGGATTGGCGGCTTGATGTTGATGATATGACATACGAGGTATCCTACTGTTTTATTTCTCTACTACTGGCAAATCACAATATATCTATGAAGAAAAAATGAAGATTTACATACATACCTTTCAATTCCTATATATTTATATATCAGACACCTAAATTTCAATATTTACATGCATGGCACCTTACCAAGCATGAAAAGTGTATTTCACTTTGAAAAGTTAAAATGGTGGTATTTTTTATATAGATTTGTTTTTTAAATTTATTCCCAATTTGCAGGAATTGCTTGAACTGGGTGATAAGATTGGACATGTCAGCACTGGATTGAGAGAAGAAGAAATTGAATGCAGCATTAGAAAATTGAATCGCTCCATCTATGATAAACTCTTCTTATCCACTGACATGGAGAGAAAATGCAGCATTTGTCAAGTATGTTCACCCTTCTTTTCCAACCACATAATTTTTGTCAGGGGCATTTGCATTCATACCACCCAATTCCTATATATTTACATATCAGACTCCTGAACTTTATTTTTTATATTTATTCCACCCAATTCTTTCATATGACACAAAAAATCACCATTTTAATTTTCTAATAGTGAAATGCACCTTCTCATGCATAGGTAAGGTTATATATGTAAAAATTTAATTTTGGGTGCTAGATATGTAAATGCATATGAATTGAGTGGTGGTATGTATGTAAATCTTCCTTTTTGTTAAATATTATCCTCTATTTTTTCACAGGAGGAATATGAAGCGGAAGATGAAGTGGGAAAGCTGGGTTGCGGCCATAGCTATCATATACATTGCGTAAGAAAGTGGCTTCTTCAGAAGAATACGTGCCCAGTCTGCAAGACTGCTGTCAGTAAAACTTAATTTTGCATAAAAATTTAATGTTTTTTATAGAATTATCTGCGCACTGCTGCTAATTTATTCTGCTCTAT
>NW_018231300.1:0-315 GCF_001263595.1 Phalaenopsis equestris | reverse complement strand
TTCTTAAGCACTTAAGAACCATTAGAATATTTTTTCTGATTTTCTAAATAAAAATATGGTATTTTGAAGCTTAAAATAATTTTTAAAGGCTAAAAATGAGTTTTCACTAAAAATAATTCCAATAAATCAAATAAAATTCAAAAAAATATAAAATCTTCTTCTCTAAGTTCTCTGACCTCAGAAGACCTTTTAAAAATACAAAACTTAATTTTCCACATTTAAAATATTTTATATTAAATAAATGGTCCAGAAATTAAAATAATTCTTAAATTTTACATAAAATTTAAAAAATCATGAAATTTGGTCCGAAGGCTT
>NW_018231299.1:0-211 GCF_001263595.1 Phalaenopsis equestris | reverse complement strand
CAAACCCCACACCAAAAATAGTGCCGACAACTTCCCTTCCGGGAAGAAGGCTAAAGCTGCTGCCTTCACGACACCCGTCAAACCTGCTATCCCCGCTGCTGCTAAGGGGAAAGAAGTGATGGTCATTGAAAACTCAAATAAAGGATTAACTGTTCTGCCACTCGTGTTTGAAATTTGGTCGAGCTCAAGGACTGCACCACTGACCCAAACT
>NW_018231298.1:0-480 GCF_001263595.1 Phalaenopsis equestris | reverse complement strand
CTCTAAATATTTACTTTTGACAAAATCATATTATTATTAATTTAATAGATAATTAAAAATAATGATTGAAAGCTATGATATGCATTCCAAAATTTTGATATTACTCTTATAAATATTATATTTAGAGTGATAACTTTGTAAATAAGAAAAAAATCTATGCACATAAATAGTTATCCCAAAGAAAAAAAAATTTTTTTTGTCATATTGTCATATATTACTCACTTAACGAGTGATAAATTGGATGTCATAATTTATAATAGTTGGGGTCTGCATTCGTGCGGGCCTATCTATTTTTCTAACAAATAGAGTTGACTTTATTTTTTATCATTTATCCAAAATTTTAAACGGGCAATTTTTTTTTAATAAATAGCACTAAAATTCACTTTATCTTAATGAATCTCATTCCTTGGTTAAAAGCACACTAAAAACAAAGAGCTTACCTCTGCTGTTTGTTGACCTCACTTTTGGTTGAGGTCTAGA
>NW_018231297.1:113865-145291 GCF_001263595.1 Phalaenopsis equestris | reverse complement strand
TATATATATATATATATTGTTTACATATTTTCACAGGCATAGGTATTGACAGGTTTATGTGATGGTTTATGCCAATTGGCTTGTTTATGTGATGATTTAAGATAATTTGCATGTTTAAGTGTGGTTCATATAAACTTATATGCCTGTGGAGTAAGTTAAATCAAATTCTCAAAGCTTATGCGAATATTCTCTAAATAACTTTTTATATAATTTCCATAAACGAAGATATACTCCAAAATTCTCAAAAATGAATTTTTCATAAATTTATATAAATTCAAATGTGCTACTAAATTCTTAAATTTACTTTTCATATAATTTATATCAATTTAAATGTGTTAAAGAATCCTCAAAATGTTGTTTTATATAATTTATATAAGTACCACTTAGACTAAAAGGAAAATTTTTTAACATGGTGGTGAGACCTATAATGCTCGATGGCGCAGAATGTTGGCCTTTGAAAAAGAAGCATATAACAAAACTAAGTGTTACTGAGATGAGAATTCTTGGGCGGATGAAGGGTTTGACACTTAGAGACAAAGTTCAAAATGAAAATAACTTTGATAGAGTTGGTGTAGCTCTACTTGTGGACAATATTATAAAGAGTCATATTACATTGTTTGGTCAAATTAAACATTGACCATCTGATGATTTGGTTCGGAGAGTAGATCTTATGAATTTGACTTATGTTAAGAAAGACAGAGCTAGACCAAAAAAAGCTTAGAAGTTTTGTATTAAAAAAGATCTTAATCAAATAAGATTAAATGAAAATATGAAACTCAATTGGGTACAATGAAGAAAAAGCATTGATGTAGCCGACCCCACTTACTGGGATAAATGCTTCTTCTTCTTCTTCTTCTTGTGTATCATTTACATAAATTCAAATATGCTACAAAAGATCTCAAAATTACTTTTTATATAATTTATATAAATTCAAATGTGCTAAAATTTCTCAAAAAAAGAAAAACACTTTTTATATAAATTACATAAATTCAAATGTTCTAAAAAATTATCAAAATTCATTTTGATATAATTTATATAAATCCAAAATTGCTCTAAAACTTTCAAAAATTATTTTTAATCTAATTTATATAATTTCAAATGTGCTAAAAAATATGTCAAAATTTTTTTTTCTATAATATATATTAATTAAAAAGAGCTAAAAATTCTCAGACTTACTTTTTATATAATTTTAATAAATTCAAATTCGCTAAAAAGGATCTCAATTTCAATTTTCTATAATTTTAAAAATTCAAATGTGCTAAAAAATTCTTAAAATTATATTTAGTATAACTTATATAAATTCAAAATGGCTAAAAAAATTTTAAAATTATTTTTATATAGTTTATATAAATTCAAATGTGCTACAAAAAATACTTAAACTTTCTAATTAATATTGCATGAAAAGTAAAAAATTTCCAAAAAAATCTTAAGTGATAAAAATTTATTCAAATGCTTAAAGAAAAAATTAATAGAGCTTAAGTGGAATTAATGTTTTAAGGTTAAATTTTCATATCAATCATATAATCCTTAAAATTTAAATGAGTTTTAAATTATCTACCAATTTGCAAATTTTCAAGCACTTTAAAAGAAAATTTTAAAATATCCTCAATAATTTTAATCTTAAAATTTCCACGTAAGCTTACAATCTTCTTGGAAACTTACAATTTTTATGCAAACCAATTGGGCTTACTTATTTATTTTAATTTATTTAAAGCCCATACAATTCTTACATGTTAAGCATATAAATATGCAAGTTTACAACTTAAATATGTATTTTAAATGTTTTTACACATTAACATGCAAATTTAAAAATTCATGAACATTTCATGCAAATTCTCATATATTTGTAATTTTAACACTTAATAGATATCATTTACATGCCTAATATTTAAATTTTTTTATTAAATGAATAATAACATAAAATTTTTTTGTGTATGAGATGAAAATATGTGTGTCTGTATGTGTCTGTGTGTGAGCGTGCACGCGCGTGCGCCTGTGTGATTTTGTCAAACAACACAAAATTTTTAAATGATATTTTTAGGCATGACGAAGTAAACTGTAATTTTTTTTAATTAAAACTTTTTGTGTGAATGATAATCTTAATATGAAATATTAAAAAATTAGCATGTAAGAAAACAAAAAAAAAAGTGTTAAATAAAAAAAAAAGATTTTATACATGTGAAACCTCTCTTTTGATATAGCATATGAACTCTAAACTTAGGATGAAAATCAAATGTGAAATATCAATCCCAGAACTTCTTGATTTTCATGTTGATCTATAAAGTAGAAAATATAAGCAAATGGAATTAAAAAATTGAACCCACCAAAATGAAATTAAAATACACTAACTTAAATAATTAAAACCACATCTAAGTAGATCAACGGTGAACCCTAGGCTAGTCAACTCAAAAATAAAACTTAGGATCACACATACCCCTAAAATAGTCTAGTCTAAATGCTTAGGTTAGCTTACAAGGTATCCCTAGTTTGTGCTAAGGACTATGACATGTAACCCCTTTAGACTATGTAGGTGCTCTTGGATGAAGTAACCTACGGTTACTAACAAAGTCGCCTCTGACCACCTAATAGTTAAGAAGATCTAAATTCATCATTGCTATGGAAAGTGTAGATCTCTTACTTTTTAGCTGGTTAATAGTCTAAGGCAACTAATGAACCTGACACTATTGAACACCATAAGCATCATGACAAGGGATGTTATACCCAAATTTAATTTAGTATACCTATTTATTCTCTTTATGAGTCTAGATTTTACTTAAGGTTAGGCTCTCAGCTTCCTTTAAGATATCCTTTCAACATATTCAAATAATGATCTTCAAACTCAAAACTACCAAATCATTTAAACCTAATTTTTTAAATCAAACCCTTCAAATCAACTTTGAAGTGAAAACCTTCAAATAAAAAGCTTCAACCTAACTCCTTAAAACCAAACTAATCAACTTAAACCCTTTCATAGCAAAGCTTTTCTTCATTAAAATTTTCAAATCATACCCAAATCAAAAAAATCCAACCAATTCTAAATTTCCTTTCTGACTTCATTTTAATTCTTTCAAACCTAACTCCTTCAATGATTTTTTAGTCCCAACCCCAATCTACACCTTCTTCCACGAGTTGGTTAACCCTTTCGTAGGCCTTTCCACAACTATAAGTCTCAAACCTTGAATTTCATAAGAAAATTACCTCTCCAAATGTTGAATCCAACCTATTGAAAATTTTGAAACACCCAACCTTAAAATCCTAAATGATACAAGCTAATAATTTAATCGAGGGTATTTTTTAAGAGTCCACAACTCCTAGGATATTTTTAACTATGACGGTTTGCCCTTATAGAGATACCGAACTCCAAAATAAAATAAACTCAATCTTACACCCATAAGGTATAAGAAAATTCTCTTTTAATGTGTACCCATAAATCTTCAACATTATCAACATATGAATTATTATATATATATAAAGATAATATTTCTGGCTCTCGAGCTAATATATTATTTCTCAAAAGATGTATACAATTTTTTAGATAAAAATCCTCTTAAATATGTGATGGACACATATGGATCAAAACAATACCAACAAATTCTATACATAAATAAATCAGGTGTTGCGGCGCTAGACCCAAAATCATAAATTCCACATTTTGTTTCAAAAGATTGTTGTAATTAGATTTGATGGGATATTATGGCACCTAAAATGGAGCCAAGGTGCTAGGTCCCTCCAGCATTGGGGAGTTTACCAATTCCCTAATGTTTTTAATGGTGCTCTGCAATGCTGGCCTTTGAGACCGGGAAACCATGACGGCTCTAAAACATTCAGAAGCCTCCATCATTGACTATATGTTGGTCTGTGAAGCAAGCACGGGTGCCCCGGTGCCTGCTTTTGGAAAATTTCCAAAGTTAACACTTAGATGCCACAACCATGTACCATAAAGAACTTTGGTTGACCATCTTGACCTTGATGTAGAGCAAAAAGGGTGCCAAGAAATCTTGAGCATGACCACCACCTTGTCAATTCCCTTAAGAAACTTACCATCATGAGACCACATAATTTGTTCCCTGTTAACAAGTTATGTAAGCGAATGCACAATCCTTAAATATCCACTGCTATCTTTTCAAATGCATCATTTACTATCTATAGGCCATTGGGGCTTATGATTTTTGAATTTCATGTTGCTACCTCGAACACCTTGCCTACTTAAAGTCAAAGTAGGTAGGCTATCACATCAATTTCAATTCCACCTCGAACTACTATGCATACCTTGACAACAAACTCATGGGCTGCCAAGCAACAATCTACAATCTCTCATTCTTCCGCCAATGCCTAATATCACATCTTAGCTACCTCCTCCACTAACATGATCTTGTTGCTTTGACTACTATATTGAGGCTGATATCATACTACTTCTATCACAAAATTTTATGACAATATTTTTTTTTTCCATGTGAGTCACAAAAAATTCCATCATTCATGCCTTGACTGAGCACATAAACTGATTGCCACTTCATTCGTGATTGAATAAAAAAGAAGTAACTATCAATTGAACATTTGATTGCTCAAGTTCAGGTTGTAGATATACTTACCAAATAACTCCCAACACAATTGTTTCAGCTATTATGTAGCCAGTTGGCACTCCATCTTAGAAGGTGACAATAACCAAATAAAAGTTATAACAACTATAACATTGCTCCACTTTATTTTCCAATATATCATAGCCTTCAAATCTTACAAAAAGATCAATCAACTACAACAAAATCTGCAATATATTCATCATTTCATACCTATTATGGTATAAATACACACCACTTTAATAGCATCAAGAATTCAATGTCTATAAATATTTTCTTTTCTACTCTATTGATGTTTCTTCTCCCTTCTCTCTGTTGTAGCTATTTGTTCACTGATCTCTCCGTGCTTACACTCTCTTCATCATTTTTCCTCTTCTTCTTTTGTCTACTTTTATTTTTTTTAGAACATAAAATAAAAAATGATACAAATAATGTAAACATAATTCATTCACAAAATTTTAATAATAATTATTAATATTATGAAACCCACTAATATTTTATTTCTTCTAGTTAAAAACTATATAATATTTTTAGTTAAACCGTTCCACATATAGCATGAACAAAACAGATAAACCACAACGAGAAATACAATCATCACCTTCAAAATGAAAAATCATAGTCGACGTTCTGCCCACTAGAGAGACTATTTTTCCTGTTTTGGCTTGCATTTGAATTGGGTGGCCTTCTTCCCCCAACCAAGAAAAAGGGAAAGTTACATACATACCACACAATTCTTATGGATTTACATATCTAACACCTAAATGTATAATTCACTTTTAAGAAATAATGCCACACAATTCTTATAGATTTACATATCTAACACTTAAATGTATAATTCACTTTTAAGAAATAGTTAAGGTGATACGTGATATTAAAGATTTGAGCATCATACATGCAAATATGAATGCTTACATGTGAGACATAAAAAAGAAAATTATACCAGTGAATGAGCCAGAGCTAAGACTTAAAAAAAAAAAAAAAGATAATTAAACAGAACAATTATTTGTGAATGAGCCAGAGCTAAGACTTAAAAAAAAAAAAGATAATTAAACAGAACAATTATTGTTAAGCAGTCTGGCAAATATACTTTGCTTCATCCTCTAACTATAGGATTTCTTATTACATTGAAAATGGAGGAAATTAATTAGCGGTTAGAAAATATAAATAAAAATAAACTAAGGGTTTTTGCCTCCGGGGCCTGGTTTTCCTTTGGGTGGTGGTGGGTCATGCCTGGGGTTGGCCTTCCCATCGTTGTAGTCATTCACATCCAGCATAAACTTTATTCCATGAATCTGAAAAACAAGGCCTCAATAAGTTGCAAATGAGAAGTATGTTTTAATTAAAATAATACATTGATTACATTTTTATATTTTAAACTAAATTAATTCTCATTGAGTGGTGTAGCATTAAAGATGAGATCAGCGAATAATTACAAATGTTTTAATTGTTTTATCCCAACTATTTTAATAGAAGAGTCGTAATTGGTTACAACTAACCAATACAAAAAGAAATTAAGACAAACCACTAATAATAATTAAGAAACTAATGCAAAAAAAACTATCTATAACTCGCATCATTGACTGATATTTTCAAGACATTTTAAAATAAAATAATTAAAACATAATTAGTATCATCCTCATAATTTTATATAAAATACTTAATCAAGAAATATTATAACCTACCAAGCTAAAAACTATATTTATATATCTTAATTGTTTGTTTAGCACTTAAAAATAAATTTATATAAGAAGCCTGTTTAGTTGAGAACATATTTTTCAATATAGATTGTCATTCACGTAACAATGAAGCAATCAAGTCATAACAGATGGACACCAAAAACTACAATAAAATAATCATGTTTTGAGTTATGAATATGGCAATTGGTCGTATAGTTACATCAAATGGGAATCATACTTGTTTCTTTAATTCCAAAAGGCTCTCTTTTCATTAATATAATTTTTATTTAATGGATGGCAGTTGTAGTTTAAATTTATTTAATACTAGCATTTTCAATATATATATATAATTAAGTAAGTCTTCCTAAGCAATTATGTGATAATGGGCCAACCATCTAACTTTGACTTGGAAATACGTTAGACACATAGTTGTAGTTTAAATTTATTTAATACTAGCATTTTCATTTTATATATATAATTAAGTAAATCTTCCTCAGCAATTATTTGATAATGGACGAACCATCTAAGTTTGACTTGGATATAAGTTTTTATGTAATTTACTTCGAATTTGCTTTCAAATAAAAAAATTAATCAGCATCAGATCAATTTCAACTCCAAAAAGAGACGACGAATCATACAAAATTTGAATCAAAATTCGATCAAGCCAAACATTAATCAAAATTTAACTCGAATCAAAATCAAATCATCGAATCAAATTATTATTTTGTTCACTTGATATACAATATCTCCAGCATCACCTTTGTATTTCATGTTTTCAACATAATCTAGAGGAGCAAAGAAAAAAAAAATTTACATGACAAATATACTAATTAACTAATTAAATTATCAAATCTGGACATGAATAAATTAATTATAATAATAATAGTTATTATAATAATAATAATAATAAAATAAATTTCTTTTACCTGATGACAGAGAAACAAAAACCAGATGAAGAGGATGGCTGAATTAGCAAGCCTTGACATTGTCGCTGTTCTTCGAAATTCTTCAATAAATTTTTGTTGGTGTGTGGAAGGTTGGTTCCAATTAGGACTCCTTATTAATTTATATAAATGGGGAATGGCCATAACTCAAAGCCATGGAGAAATAAATCTTGCTCCACCACAAAAATCATGGCTGCGTTGACCAACATTGAACTCCATCATCCCACCAAAGAAAGTCAACTTTGATGATAAGTTAGTACACATATACGGCCTTGCTGTTCTCTAGCGGATTTAAATAAATAGTGTTTTAATGGGATCACAAATTTATATTATTAAAAAAATAAGTGCAATGTACAAGAGTACTATGTTTTGGATTAATTTGAAAAAGAAGCATATTTCAAAAACTTCTTAGCCTCTAAGTAAGTAAAGAGATGAATATTTTAGGGTTACTTGGCCAATAGATTTTTGGAGGTGTTGATGAGGTTGTTTGGAGGGCGAGACCGCGAATGTATATTCATGTTGAGGACTTCGGGAGGCTCGTTGTGCTTCAAGCTCAACAATGATAGTTTGCAGGGCATCATTCAATCGATCAAAACTGGTCTTGTGACTGGCTAAGATTTATTTCATTACGAAATTAATGTCGGAAATATTGTGAACCAGATGACAACCACACAAATGTACGTATCTCATGTATTGTACAAATTTAAGCACGTATATCGATCCCATAAGGAACTTATTTAATTTCCAAAAAATGAAAAAGTTCTAATCTACTAGCCCCATGTTTAGTTTATAAGGTTGAAGTTCTGGTTAGTTTTCAGGGTGACTATTGTCTAATTTTATAATCAGAAATCCAATGTTAATTTTGAATCAAATAAACTAATCTCTCTTAATACAGACTTAAGAATTTCAAATCAATCCACAAAATCCTATGGTAGATGGAAATCGAGAACACCCCTACTCCTTGGCATCTTCCATGTCCAAAAGAAACATTGGGTTTTCAAATTAAAGTTGAATTCACTTAATCATACAAAAATCCTAGTGTTTGCAAATTTCTCAAAATGATTACACAGTTCTAGCAGCTATATTCCTATTCTCCCATACATGTGTGTTATTTTAATCGTTCCAATGTTATCCAAATCATTCCATTAGCCTACTTACATAGTGCTAGATTGTTACTTTTAAAATTTTCTAAATGAATAATTTTTAAGTAAATTAAGCAGGCAAGGTTAATATATTACATTATGCATGAAGTTTAAGGGTTTTAATAATTAATGGATTCAATCTTCAATTCCTAGATCCCAATTCAAGAGAGAGATGCAACTTAGAAAACATAGTTTATACATAAGTAGGAACAACTAAAGTAGAGTATTCCACACGTTACTCCATAGAGTTTCTCCCATTAAAACTTAACACTTGTACACACTTTCTCTGGTGGGAAGAAATGAAACACACTCACACAATATATCTCACTCAAGCTCATAGTGATTCTCAGCACTCCTTACTTCATCACCAACTACCCTCTGTCTCCTCTCTCGTCTCCAAGTCTCCATTGATAGTCTACCAAAATCTCCCACATAGTCTCTTAATTCTTCATATTAGATGAATTTAAGTCATCCTCATGAAGCAATGCTAATTAAACATTCTAAACCATAATCCCTCACACATGAGTACCCAAGCATTAGCTTGAAGTGTTCAACCTTTGCTTTCTTAATAGTTTTAGGTGCATATGTGTTCAAAACTGGCACCTTAAGGGTGTATGTTGTGATGGCTTTAGGCCATGAGGAGTCCAAAACTGGTGCTTGGGTGTCTGTTGCTATCACTTCAAGTGTTTAGGCCCCAAGGAGTAGTGTTATAGGGCCTGTTGCTTTAGCTTTAGATGTCAGGGCTCTAGTTCAACATATAAGTACTCACTTTAGCTTTTTTTAATCCATTAAGATAGCTCCACTCATGTTTCCTACAAAACAAATTAAATACACCTTTCATAAGGATAAAACTATCATAATTAATAAATTAAAAATATAATTTATATAACACTATATTTTTAATTCACACTTGTTCTCTCAAATTTATATATTACTTACCATCAAGTAACTTAATAGTAAACAAATCTATACTTATCAAAGTTTATCTAGTAGAACACACCTTAGAGGTTCCTTAGTCATGAACAACATCATTAAGTTATTATAAAAGTGTGCAAACATTTATAAAGTATTCAACTCTTATTAATTTAAAATAACATAACAATATTAAATTAATTCATGTGATAGCAAAAAGGATCTTAAATTACTTAATGTTGATTGACTAAAACAAGTTCATTTATCAAACATATTTTAAATCGTATAACTTATCAATTAAAACAATCTAAATTTTATTGGTTTTTTAACATAATATTATATAACTCAATCAAGAAATCTTTTTAAGTTTTATGTAAAAAAAAAGTTAGGACACAAAAATTTTGATTTTATGCTTTACTTGAGGTCTCCTCTCAAAAAAATTATAAAAGATTCTTTTTATTTATTCTTAGATTCTAGTTTTTTTTTTTTGTTTTTTTTTTCTTTTGTCTTTTTAAGTTATTAAGAATTACTATATCTGGTTAAATTTAATTTTAATTTGAATTTCTCTTCTTTTCTATTCTATAATTCATAATCATCTTATAGTTTTTATTCACAAAGTATTATAATTTATTTAAAGTTTATATTTCAATTAAGTCATTTATAATTGATAATAAGTAACTTAAATATTTTTTAATAGTTAATTATATTTTTATTCTATCTCTTTTAAGTGTTTAAGAAATCTAATGCTAATAACATAATTAGTTTAAATATGATCTTAGTTATTAGTAAATTAACTTAAATTAAATCTTTATGTAATGTTTACTTCACTTTTAAGTTTACTATACTTTTATTATCACATGACTAGAAGTCCATGTTTTTATACTAAACACTTGTGAAGTCTAATTTTAGATATATTTAATTAATATTGGGCTAACAAACAAGCCAAACCCAGGCACGTACCCTTAAAACTTGTTTTTATCTTATACTTGACATGTGATATCATAAAAGATACAAAATTAAGAGGTATAGTAGAATATCACATGTGTAAATAGAAACTATAGAATACAAACCACATTAAATAAAAAATATAATATATGCATCCAAACATGAATCAAGAAAGTAGCACATCCCAGAACTACTAAAATAAGTAAATATAACATAAGTGTAGCACACCACATTTAATACATATAATAGAATAATAACATCCAAAGAATAACATCCAAAAATACAAAAAGTTTCCAAGTATTCAAGTCAACAACCACAAATGGAATTAGCATCTAAGGGATAGAGTCAAAAAAAAATTATGAAGCGACACTTACTCCTTTCCATCATCATTCTCCTCCATCATTTGTGTAGAGTCCTCATATAGATCAAATGGTGGGGCAGTAAAAACTCCCACTGAATCAAGCCTTGTATTCCACTCACTACACTGATACATCTCCTACTCGGTTGCATGATACCAGGTTTAATACTTTTACCAACACCAGTGCCGCTCTGCTTGTTCACTCAAATGCCCAGCTAGGTTGTGCAACTCCCACTGCATAGTCCCCAGATCTCATGAATGGTAAACATTGAAGCTGTAGGTTGTGTAGAGAAGGAGTAGGCTTAGTGGAACTCTCATCCATCTTAAAAAAAGTTTTGTTATAGGTCTAATAGTCTTGTTTAAGATAGGTTTAAGGGGGTAAAGCTATTCTTCCCAACTCTCAATACTCACTTCTACCTTTAGAAATAAAGCAAATATCATAGAAAGATCTCCTAGCTCAATTGTAGTCCTTCCCCTAAAGATATTATAGATCAAGATGTTGATTTAATTTCATACATCTATGTAATTCTTCTGCTAAAAATAACTCTATCTCTCATAACATCACTAACAATAGTGGAAGGTAAGAGTTTGAACAAAATGAACTAATGCTAAGCTTTGGACTCCACATTAAAGATAGTGGCAGAGAAATTAAATTTTTTTTATAGTCTACCCGCAATGTACCACAACCGTCAGTGAAAGAATCGATGATTTCATCAAGATTGGCATCAAAAAGGAATAAAAACAAAGGTCATATCCTCAAAAATATTTTATGCAAGTCTTCTTGAAAATAAGGTTCCTATTCTAGTACTTGGAGAGCATAATTCCAAGATATTTAGTAGGAAAGTCCTTGATTTTAAAACCAAAACAATCCTCACGATAAAACTTTTTATCACCACAAAAATAATTATTAATAATATTATCACATTTAGACTTATTGGATGTCATACCAGAAACATCCTCAAAATTTTGCAAAATAGGATGGATATGTATTATATTTCTCTTTTTGCCATTGTAAAACAAAATTAGATCATCTGCATAAGCCAAATGAGTAAGAGTTCCCCACCATTAGAAGCAAAATAGTAATCAGGATCAACATGGTGCTTACTAAGTAAACAAGAAGAATAGTCCAGTATAATAACAAAAAAAATGTGGGAAAGTGGATTCCCTTGTTTTGGCCCTCTTAAAGATTTAAAATTATCATGGCTTTGAAATAATAATTTTTATCAAGAAACATTTTTATGATTTTGCAAAACACAGATTAAAAGCCTTTATACTTAAGCGCCATCAAGGCGAAATCCCAACTAATAGTAACATAAGCTTTCTTTATGTCAAACTTAAGAATCACATTACCATCTCTTCTATTATTATGAACTGAATGAAAGAGCTCTAAAGCAATAAGAAGATGCAATATGTAATACTGTGGCCAGGAAAAAAAAAGTAAATTGATGTAAGAAAATAAATTTGGGAAGCAATGGGTTCAACCTTTTGACAATAATTTTACTCAATACCTTAGACACCAGTGAAGTGTGGCTAACTGGCCTGAAAATTTCCAAGGAGCATTCATAAAGTCCTCTTTGGGATTTAAAGTAATGGCAGAACATCTAAATTATTTATGAGGAAGGGAACTTTGAATGAACTTTGAATGACATTAGTTGTGTTACAATTAATGAAATCCCAAACATGAACATAAAAGGTAGCAATGAAACCATCCAGACCCATCAACTTATTACCTCAACTAGTACAGAGTATCAAATATCACCAGAACATGAGGGATAGGAGTAATAAAGTTAAAGTTGAAATGAAAGAAATAGGTATCAAACAATTGTTCTTTGAATCTTGAAGGTTAACATTAGAAGCCTTGA
This sequence comes from Phalaenopsis equestris, assembly GCF_001263595.1. NCBI lineage: Eukaryota > Viridiplantae > Streptophyta > Magnoliopsida > Asparagales > Orchidaceae > Phalaenopsis > Phalaenopsis equestris. Next base: position 132,875 of record NW_018231297.1, on the reverse strand, counting down.
ATAAATTATCAAAATACATGGTCCAACTAGAAATGATCTGATCCTATTCTTAGAGCCAAACTCCATTACACTTGTTAATTTATAGAATGGTGTTATCTTACCTTCCTTAATGAATGCAATCATTGAAGAGCTTAGAATTTTAGTCACATTCCACGAATTTAACATAAATAGCTTTTTGAAGCAAAAAATTAATCTCAATTTGAATAGCAGCATTACGCTTATTGTGAGCTTCAATAGCCTCCTCCTTATTAACTACGTCAACTCTAAATTATTCTTCTAAAGTGCCAACCTATTTTTCAAGTTCCAACATATTAGGGTTAATATTACCAAAAATTTTCCAGCTCTAATCATTTATGATGCTAGCCATAGTCTACACATTTTCTAGAAAGTAACACATTAAGAAATGGTAATATCAACATTTCAATTATTAATAGTAAGCTCCTTAAAGATCTCATGTTTAATTAAAATAATAAGAAAATGAAATGGAACATTCACCGGTTATTACAGAAGCAAAATTAGATAAGAATCTAAGTATGATATGAACACAAGAAGCTTAAGTGAGCGAACTCAATCTAATGGAAGCTATCCATCCACATATGGTTAAAAAGCATCTAGTCTAATCTTTCAAAAGTCACGCCTTATTTTCAAGTAAACTTGTTTTAAGTGTATTTAGCTTCAAAAAAACCATAATTAATAATATTGTATCTGAACTTCAGCATAGAAGAATAAGATGGAGATTTCCCCCCTTTCTTCTCCAAAGGGGATAAAATAACATAAAAATATCCACCCATCAGCTGAGGAACATTCACCATGTCTTGAATCATATGCAAATTACTCCAAAATTCCTCTCTAGTAGCAGCAGTGCACCCTAGAAAAGTTGATAGTAGGTTGCACAGTATAATGAAGCAGTCTAATCTCTAAAGGTAAGAATTGGGGATGATTAAAAAGTTGTCTCATCTCCACACCTATTTTCCATATGAATAAAATTTTGAAGTTGCAATTCTAAAAGTAGTTATATATGCCCAATTTCTTAACACTTTGTCAATATTATTTTCAGTAATCATGGATTCTAAAATAACAAAACTTCTAACTTTCCATCCAAATAAAGATTCAATAATGTATTAGAGGCATCAAGCTTAACTATACCACTAATATTTAAGATAAAAAAATTATACATAGTCATTGGAACCTCTTCCCTTAGTGAAACTAACACTTATATGAAGGTGTCTTTCTTGGACTTAATGATGAGTAATAAAAGATATGAACTAATTATTATTGTTTCCATCTCTATAGGTAAGGTACACAACTAAGCCTTCATTTTGAATAGAGTTGAGAAAAAGAAAAGGTAGAACAGGAGTTCCATTCTCAATGGAAGGAAGAAATCTAGCTAAAAATGTTCTTTTGTAGTTTAGCACCACATTATAATCCATATAGTTTAATTCCCTGTGTGATTTATTTTTCTTTCTTTTGGATTTCTAGACCTGTCATTCCTCTTCCAAAATCTACTTAGCAGCAAATAAGTCTGCCTCCATAGGAATATGATCAAGATTTGACGTATCTATAGAGTCTTCCACTGGATTATCAATCATTCCAACCACAGAGATATGATTAGAGATAGGTTGATTTTTCCCCTCTAAAATATGTAATAGCCCATCTACTCTAGAAGGAAGAGCCCCATTGCTCCCACCATTATTCAACATAATATAATTCTAATTTTTACCTACTTTTCACCACCATTGCATTATAAAGAGCCTTTCTATCCTTGATTTTGAGAGCTTATTTAATGTCATTTGGCAATTATAACTCTGGATAAGCAATAAAAAAATTTTCAGCATTTTTCCCAAGTATACGACATTTAGAATAATATTTAGATTTATACTTGAATTATATCTTTTACCAATTGCCAATGTTTTGTGTCCCAAGTTAAAATTTCTCTAGATTCAGAAGAGTAATGTTGCTCAAACATGATTCTCACCATGGAAGGTCTATTGATGCTATAAGTAGTCAAATTCAGTTTCATAAGTTTCCAAAAAATTGCCCCAAGTGAATAAAGAATTTGTTTAATAATAAGACAACCTAAATCGATGAAACATTATCCAAAAAAAAAATTTTAGGTAATTATGTAGAAGGATCAAAATTAATGAACCATTTTAAAGATTTCATCTAGCTATCCTTGACAAACCATCTTTTACAAAACAATCTCGCATAGTCGTCTACTTTGTTAAGCTTTCTGCAAATATGCCTTGTATCCAAAGAACCCAATTTCTACTCTCCAATATATTCAAGATTTTCAAAAAAAATTTTGATTAGATCCATAGCAAGATGTCGTAGGTAAATTCTCCTATTAGTACAAATATCAAAGGGCCAGCAAGCTTCATTTTTCCTGATCAGAAAAAAGGACAAGTTTTCCTTTCTTGGATAACCATTTTTAAGAAAACTAGAATCTCTACATTCATCAAACTCCACATGTAGAGACTGAGGGAAAATAAGAGAGGAAACATAGACATCCTTATTACCATAATGAACATTAGCAAAAGAAGGGGAAGCCATAAAATCTCCAAATAACATAGAAAAACCCCCACGAACCACCAATAAAACTGCGAAAATTGAAAATAATGCATAGAAAATAACAATTAATAGAGAGTACCGAAGAGAGAAACCAAAAAATTATGAAGATCCAAGAGGAACAAGAGATCTTTGGAATAGTGAAATCCTAGCCCGGAGAAATGCCACAAATCTGCAATGAACCCTCCATCAATTATATATATAAATCTACTTTTTTATTGATCTCCTCCTGCTTGAGGTTTGACTTAGTGTGTTCTTCATCTATCACATCAAGCATGATTTCCATTCTTTCCTTGTTGACATTCTTCCACTCAGCTATGATCTCTTCATCAAATGTGGAGGCTACAACCACTCCTTGGCTGTGAATGTTACATTCTACGGGTAGCAAGGAGTTAGCTCTGTGAAAAATTATTAATGGTATTTTTTTATCACTGTAAATGTGGAGGCTACAACCACTCCTTGGCTGTGAATATTACATTCTACGGGTAGCATGGAGTTAGCTCTGTGAAAAATTATGAATGGTATTTTTTTATCACTGCTTTTATCACTGTTGAGGGTATGGTCCAAATTTCCTAAAGGACGGATGAGGGGAGGCCGGCCCATTTTTCATCAACGCCCTTAACATTTTTCATAAGCAAGATGAGCATGATCTTGTTAGTGGCATCGACTTGCCCATTTGTCTGTGGTTGATGGAAGGACACAAACTTTAAGCTAATTCATTAGTTTTGATAGAAGTGATTTTAAACTTAATTAAATAATTGTGTCACGTTATCTTTGATTATATTTGAAGATAAATTATATTTGTAGATGATGTCCATTTAGAGGAAGTTGCAAATGACATCAACAATACACGTTGAATGAATTGACGTCAATTCACTTGGAGAAATAATTGACAGTGACCAATTTATACCTCCACTAAGGAAGGAAAAAGTATGAGAATATCAAGTCCTCAGAAGACAAATGACCACGGACAACAATTGATTGTAAATTGTGGGATGTCTTAAGCTACAATGGTATAAACATTTTATATTATTCATATTATCATGAGAATTCCTTAATATCTTATAGATGATCAATATTTTTTTCTCCAGAGTGGCTCCCATATTCATCAGAATATTTTTATTTGAGGATTCCCTCTTCTTCAATTTTTCACACGCACCTTACATATAGGAAAATGGTCATCCTATGGAAAATTATATCATCTAGCATGAGATACTGTGCAGTGTTAATCCTAAAAAATCTTGGGCCAGTCACTTCCTTAATAACTCCTACTGTTTTAAGAAATTTAATGTATGGATCCACCCAACTCTTTGCTTATTTGTTTCCAACATCTATGTCTTTGACTTGTTCAATGGTTGGGTAGCCATTGAGAGGTATACAAAAACTTACTTATATTTACACTTACTTTTAAAAGGTATATTGCTATCATCACTTCCCTAACCTTGAATTCCCCCTCCACTTGATTAACCACCAACTGTGAATCTAATCTCACTAGCACAAGTCACGAGCTTACTTTGTATATGAATAACATCCCAATTATTAGAGCCTTGTACTCAGCCCAATTGTTAATAATCTTGAGCCCCACCTCAACCAAGTGGTATTAGTGATTTTTAATCAGTCTTGTTAAGACAAGTTTAAGTCCTCCCTCAACCTAGTTTGATGCTCTGTTGATGTCTGAAACCTAGGTTCGGTCTTAGGTAATTATTTCAGTGTTGGGTTCGCCAAGCTCAGAAATGTCCTCTAAGAAGTTTGCCACGTTCTAGGCTTTGATTTTCCACTCTTGGTAGGTAGCATAAGTCAAATTCCCTATGCTCGACTACTCAATAAAGAAGTCTGTCAAAATATTATGTCTTGGTGAGAATCGACTTAAAGGGGTGATAAGTGAACGCCCTGATTGGATGTGTCTAAAAATATTTGGAACCTGCACACTGAAGTAATACAACAATTTTTTTTATTTAATGAGATGCCTAAATTCTGCTCACCCAATGAATTGGCTAATATAGTAGATAGAGAATTACTTATAATTATTATCTCAGACTAGGACTGAACTTATGTCTTCTAAGTCAACTCTAAGGCAGAGTGAAAGTTCTGCATTCAACTTTGAGCTTTGGTGAAGAGGTAGGGAGCCTAGAGAATCATTCAGCTATTGTAGGGATTGCTCACATTCATCAAACTACATGAGGATTTTGGCACACTTTAGGGTTTTGAAGATCGCAACGCACTTGCGCCATACTTTGAGATGAATCGATTGAGTCCTACACATTGGTCTGTCAGCCTCCACAATTCTTTAATGCTGCATGGGGACGACATGCCCACCAATGCATGGACATGTTCTATATTAGTTTTGATTACTTAAGGCATCGATAAGTACTCTAGGAACATACTCGTTCTCAATCTGAACATGCACTTGAGTAAATTAACTTTCATGTTATATTTTCATATAGTTTCAAAAGTTTTTTTTAGATTATTTGTTTAATTTGGGCATATTACTTTTTACCAGGGCATCATTGACATACACTTGAAAATTTTTCCTTTTTTTCTTGGCAAAAAATTACATCCATCATTTATTGTAAAGTTGGACCCTCTTTCTTTAGCCAAAAGGTGCTACATTATAGCATAACACAACTTCTCTTACGATGAATGATGTTTTCTCAACATCGGTCAGATGCATCTTTATTTGGTGGTAACCAGAGAAAGCATGAAGAAAGCTTATGACCAAGTGCTTGACCACAAAAATTATGAGCGCGTCAATCTTTAGTAAGGTAGCTATCTTTTTAACAGGTTGCATTCAAGTTCATAAAGTTGATGCACATCTGTCATATGTCATTCAATTTTTTTTCCATAACCATTTTGGTTATCTACTCCAAGTACTACTTCTCCCAAATGTAGCCAGCCTCCAACAGCTTCTATTTCTCCTCATGGATTAGTTCCATCATTGTAATTATTGTTGATCTCATCTTTTGCTTCACCATTCCAGCTGCTGGATTGATATTCAGTTGGTGACAGACAACGTCAATTGTTACCCCTAATATATCTGTGACCGAACAAGTAAATTTATCATGATGCTTTCGGAGTAGGCTAACAAGCTCTCTCGTATTTCTTGTGTTAAAAGCATTAATTAATAAAAAGAACATATTTTGTCGGTCATGTTAGGGACAATCTTAATGATTTCATTTGTCTCAAAGACATTCCCTTGTTGGGTGTGTAAATCAAAGGATTCTTGATGCAGGCTACTGATGGCTCGCAGGTAAAGGATGGGTGACAGCTTGAGGCTGCCTTATACTGTGACTACTTTCTCATCACCTAGGAACTTCACCACAAGATGATATATTGACACAATTGCTCTGAAGATATTGAGCAAGAGGCGATTAAAAATGGTGTTGTATGTTTCTAGTGAATTGATGATGATGAAATCTACCATGGTTGTCAACTTCTCACCCTCTTCCCCTCACATGATTGACATGATGCTAGTTCTTATGTTTTCCTTCCTTTTGTCAAAGAAGTCATAAAGTGGAGATGGCAAGGCTGAGAGATGAGTGGCCCCATGCTCATCTTGTCAAAAATTGAATTGAAGATGACCTTCATTAAATTTTTTGTGTCAAAGAGTATACTCTTGACTTGAAAGTTAGTGATGAGGGTAGTGAAGACAATGGCATTGTTAAAGGTTTGTCCTTGAAGGGCATATCTTCATTGGTGAAGCAGATTGGCAGGTGTGTGTGGTGTGTCGTTAGAGGGAAGTGGTCATGCATAGTTCTATCGAGCAAAGCCTCTTCAAGCTTGCTTGGTGGGTGGCCTCAACCTTATCCCCAATAATTACAGAAAAGATGCTAGTGATACAAATAGCTTGGGCTCGAGCAAGTCCATTGAATGTCTCGTCATCGGGGTTTTCCCTTGCCACTGTGTAACTGTCTCTAGTACAAACTTCTTTTGTTTCTCCAATTTTTTTTTCTTTGATTACTCTATAGAGGTGTCGACATTTCTCTGTTTTGTGTTTGTGGTCTCGGTGGTGCGCACAATATCACATGAGATCCCGAAGGTAGCCTTTAGCTTTCATCGGGGCATCATCTTGAAGTATCTTTTTTATTTTGAATGACCTCCATTACCTTCATCATCAAGATTCTCAATGGAGTTGTTTAAGGAGATTTGTTGGTCGGAGGTGTCCTTTTTTTATATTGTTTTGGCTGCTATTTGGGATATCAAGCTTGTTCTGCCAAGGGATGGGTTATTATTTCTAGCACTCAATTTATCGGGGATGTGAAAGATTACTGAAATTGAGCTTTGAATGCTCGAAGGTTAGCCTCTAATCAGTTGGTGTCAGGTTGGTAGGTTTCTGGTCGGTCTGTTAGCCTTTAATTGATTGGCTTTTGGTTCTTCAGGTAGTCTTGGATCGGCCTGCCTCTGGTCAATCAGCCTTTGGTCTTCTGTGTGTGATTATATTGACTTGAATGGTCTTGCATTCTTTTCGTGAAGCCATCTTTTTGGAATGTGGGTTGCTCTAAATCTTCGGATTGTTATTCATTAAAAATTTTAACTACCCACAATGACAACTTCTACCATCAATATCACTTTTTGTATAAGTATCCATTACTCCATTACTAATTCAACTTCTCATTACTAAATGAACTACCAATTACAGATAACATTTTTTATTGAAAACTATAAATTCCGAATAAAACGACATGTTAAAATGAACTATTTTGGCAGCAATTTTTTGGTCTCTTAATTTACGTGATTGGCTTCGGTTGAAGTCTGGATTGGCTAGACAAAATATTATAGAGGTTTTAGATGATAAAAGACAGGCACAAGAAAAAAATTATAGTTCAAGAGTGAGTTCATGCTCTAGAAATTAGTGGTGGGCCTGGCTACCACCACTTACATCCCCAAAAATTTTCAATTATTTTTTGTTGCATCACATATGACATTACAAAAATTTCGATCCAAATTTAGTAGAATTCAATTCACAACCTCTAGAATGTAGAATGTTCATCAAGCCAACAATCACAAAAAACAACTATTGTTCAACTGTTTTTCAAGCCTCCCATAGACTCCCCCGAAAAGGAATTCAAATCTCTGAAACTCAACGAAAAATCTACTAAATTTTCAGCGTTATGCTCAACCATCAGATGCTTTCCATTAATTGCAAGCAGAATAATTCCGTTCTTTCCTTAAGAAAACCTAAGAAAAATACTTCTTCTTTCCGGAAGCAGCAGAGCCAAACAAAGTGGAGGTTGGAATCAATAAAGGATAAGTAGATCTACCACAAAGTGGAGAAGAAAACGCACGCCATAAACAGGAAAAAAGCACGCAAAAAGCTAGCTAACCAAATCCTACGCTGATCTTATGTGTTGTCACAGTTACATTCACGTCATATACAGACTTAACACCCAACTTTTAGGTATTTACCTATCCAACAACCAAATTTTTATATTTGCATAAATAACACTCATATCTTTAACATTAACAGTTAAATACATATTTTTTCTTTCTTTCATGCATAGGTTCGTGACATCAAAATATTAGCAATATAAATTTATATCCATAAATGTTATAAATATAAGGTAGATTTACACAAATACCACTCAATTTAAATGTATTTACATATGTAACACCTAAACTTCAATTTTTACATATATTCCTCCTCCCTACCAATGCATGAAAAAGATATAGTCCACATCCTAAAAGTTAAAATCATGATACTTTTGATGTGAAATAAAAGGTTTGGATGGTATAAATATAAAAAAGTATATCTTAGATGTTAGATATGTATATGTAAATATATAGGAATTGAGAGTGTAGTATGTTTATTCAAATCTAACTTTTTTTTTTGGCAGTTTAATTTGTGTGTTTAGAGACAACGAATCACGACTTTGCTTCAGAAACCTGATCTGATACAATTTTGTGTTTATTGGCGAATTCTCACTCAGCACTACTGTTTTCCAAGCAGTATCAAGACCAAGTAAGTGGAAAATGAAATCATTAAAGCGAGCAAGCATCCATAGGCATGCAGTTGACCTTCTGTCCATGTCGCTGCTTTCTTTGTACATCCCATTCAAAAAAATAGCCTCTCTCAATAATTTTATCTGAACAGTATAATTAGGCATATATTATGTAAAACTAATGATGAAAAGACAAAGCCAGTTGCATTCATACATACCAAACAATTCTTATATATATCTGGCTAATGCATAAACTCATGTTTATATATATAATATCCAATTTTTTAACATTACCTCATATATCACCATGGCAAATTTTTCAAAAATGAATTACATAGTTAAGGCGGCATTAACATACATACCACCCAATTTCTTATGTATTTACGTATCAAACGCCTAAACTTCACTTTTTTACATTTATATCACTCAAATCTTTCACATCAGATAAGAATACCACCATTTTGTTTTTAAAAAGTGAAATACACATTTAAATGCATGGTTAAGGCGGTATGTATGTAAAAATTAATTTTAGCGTGTAGATATGTAAATATGAGTGGTATGTACGTAAATCTTCCTTCTTTAATTCAGCAAAGGCTTTCAATTTCAAAATAAATACCCAATAAATACAGACATTATGGATGAAGACACTACAAGTAGTCAGACAAGCTGGAGAACCAATGAAATAAGGAAGGAGTTATGCATTTTTACATTGTTTAAGTCATAAGAAATCTTCGATGAAATTTTACGAACTTCAAATTGTTCACATCAAAATTCTTTTTAGTAGAAGAATATTTATGACTTTTAATAGAAGCCATTGAGGAAAACAAGTTTATATTTAATCAATATATTTAGGAAGATTTACCTGCATACCAGTACTTAATTCTAAGGTATTTATATATTTTGTATGGAAAGAAATGTCAGCACGAATCTCGAGGAGTCATCGGTGCAAACAAGATAAGATATGTTAAAGGTGAACTGTCGATAGTAGACTCGAAAGTCAAATTGTCCGATCGAAAGCATCAAGACCAATGTTAACCAAGGTAACAAAGTGAATCGAACCTGAGTGGTTTGATCAGAAGCATAGTGTAGAGGAATCTAAACCATTCCCCATGATGAAAACAACCCAAGGGAGAGGCTAACCCTCATTCCTGCAATTCTATCGAAGCCATCCAATAGCCTCCATGAACATCATTGAGAATCAGTGAGATGAATTTCAACCATTCCTCAACACTTCTTCCACTACAGTAATTTAGCTTATTACCAATGGTCAAATACAATCGGTAATGATGCTTAAACCATAATTAATATTTTTATCGATGGTTTAGTCAACATAGAAAAACACTTATTAGTAACAAATTTACCTACGAATTTATCGACGGTTTATTTTAACCGAAGATTATCGAACATATCTTAATCTTCGTTGATGATCCAAAAACATCTGATGTTCTATCCATAAGAAAAGTGTTGCACTTTCATCGGAAAAGTGTTGCAGTCATGTTGGTAAAATGTAGAATGACCGTCAGTTAATCATTGAAAATTATCAACGGTTTCACCTATAGTAAAAGTGTAGCACTCTGTTTAAACGTCGCTTGCTCGATAGACCATCGAAAAACCATCAACACATAATCAAAGAGCCATAAAATTGTCTGTAAGCCATCTAAAACTTGTAGTATCAGAAAAAAAATTTAAAACTCTCCTTCAACACTACAATTTACACTCATGCAATTGTAACAGTGTAATCAACCCACATGATAACAGAGTAATGAAACTATATAATGAATTAACCACACGCAAAAATAAAGAAAAATAACTACATTAAACCAAACAAAATTAAAAATTTTCCAACAAAAAAGAATGTTCGCTACCTATAAATTGTTTAACATACAACAAACAAATAGAAACAACTCCCTTCTTGTAGTTCGCAATGCAGCACCGCTTCAATCACTGCTTTCATCTTCCACTCCATCTTCCATCCCAAGGTGGCTAATTGAGGGGAGACCTGAGCAACAACCTCAACATTAACCTGATGGAGCATCTCCTCCTCCTATGTAGTGGAAGTAGACGATTCAGATGTGCTTGAGGTAAGGCTGGCATCATTGGCTGGTGCTTGGGGCCCCAACCTATAGAACCTGCCCTTCTTGTTGCCACCGAAAGCCCCCTCCAGAGGACATACTCAAAAGGATTGTGAGATATGCCCAATCCATAACCCGATTGCTGGGATCAAATCTCCTTGATCCTCTGGAAGGCCTCGTACAAAAAAAATATGATTAATAAAAGTTAGTGACTAAATAAACTTTGATCTTCCTCTATGATAAGTACGAGTGATCGTACTTACTCTGAATTATGTCTTTGATGGAATGCATGGCATGTGTGGGAGGAGTAAATCTAAAAATAACTATGATTAGGTCTTTATTAAATTAAAAAAAATAAGGTAGTAATGTCAATATTAAATTAAAACTTACGTGTTCCCCACTGCCCGGAGCTGATAACTGCTGGTTGAACTAGATGACTCATCAATAACACTTGATGATGACGGTGTTGGTGGTGTCATGGTCATGGTAGGACATATGCACTTGCATAAAACCCTTATTGTGTGAAATATACATCAAATTCTAAATTTTATAATATATTCATTTTGCACACTAACTGCCTAAGGAAACCAGGTCAAGTTTTTTGCCAAAAAACTAAATAACTGTGTATTTGTGTGTTAGGTCAAGTCCTCATCAAATGACTTTGACATAAGCGAGCCATCAGTTGCAGCATTAATAATATACCTACAAGAATCTACTGACCCATTATAAAATATTTGAATCATCAACCTATCAGGCAGTGCATGATGGGGGCACTTCCTAAGAAGTTTCTTAAATTGTTCCCAAGCTTCATACATCGACTCACCTTTATGCTAGAAAAATAAAGTGACATCATTCCTTAGTTTATTAAAGGTGAGAAATATTTAGCTAAGAATTACTGGGCTAAGTCTCTCAACATTCTTATTAATCCTAGTGCTAGTGAGTTTAACCACATTTTGGCTTTGTTCGTCAAGGAGTGAGGAAAATCCTTAGCATAACAGTTTCATTGGAAAGACCATTGAGGCAAAATGTAACACAAAGTTCTAATAAACTTGTTAAATATAAGTTTGCATCTCTAAATAGGGTTCTCTCAAACTGATTGTCTTGCACCATTTGAATGATAGCAAGCTTATATTCGAATGTATTAGTTTCTATAATAGGGGTTCAAATACTCAAATGAATTTCATCTACTGTAGGATTAACATAGTCTCTTAAGGGCTGCTATGCGTTTGGATGTTCATGAATTGGATCCTAAATTTCGGTGTTATTATGTAGATTGTTTGTCTTCTCTCCTGTGAGTTTTAATTTTCTTTTGTTTACTAATTTTTCTAATAGTACTCTCTAGCTCAGAAACATAAATTTCAAGTCTCGTAAGTCCTGCACTACGGATATATGAACCATAAATCTCTAATAAATTCATACACAATAAAAAAAAAATATTTTTAGTTTTTTTTTTTGGTTTTTTGAAAATAGTAAAAACAATTAAACACAATAGTTAACACTATATGTTTTCAAGTCTAAGAGTTTGATGTTTAACTAAAATTTTCTTAAGTAAAATCACCATGAATATTCAACAACAGTACTAAAAACTTGATACCACTTCCAGGTGCAACCAGACACTGGGGACTCACGCAAGTGCACGTGTCATATCAGTAATATCAGATTTTAGTGCCTCGAATATTGTTCCCACATAGAACAAAGTAATTCAAAAATAGGAAAAGTTCTAGCCAACTAGTTTTTTGTCCTAGCATGTAAAGTTGAAAATGTTAAAGTCAGAAAAATTAAACTATTGTGTTACAAGTAACAACAAATTTAAATCTTACTCAATTAATCCTACTTTTAACAATTTGGACTAAAAGGTATCAAACACTTAAGAGACTCTTCCTTGTAATGAGTTAAGTGAATTACATGGAATGTAAAGTTGCAAATACTAAAATATCTAGTGACAAATAAGAGCAGCAATCTTTTTAACCCTCTCTTGAGTGCATAAAGAAGTTTGGATAAAAATGATTTTTATTACTTAAATCCCATAACTATCTCATTAAAGAATATTTCCCTAACATTTTCATCTCTCCACAAGATATATCAAACTATACCCCATAGTTTCATATGATTAACCAAGTTGAATCTACCATAGCTTTCCAAGTCTTATGGTTCCCAAGACATTTTAATCATTCAATTGGCTAGTATGAAAAGTAAATTAAGTTATTAAGGTTAATCATCGTCATTTAAAAATAGAGAATTTACATAGCACTTCACATTCCATTCATACTGCCTAATAATCAAAAGAAAGAGTTAAGGGTTTGCCCGAGAAGCATGTTGATTTCACCAAAAAATTGCATTGAACCCAAAATAAGTCCACTAATTATTTGTTACAACAAAAATACACATAGTAATAAACAAAGATACATAGTTATTCCTCCTTTACAATGACCAAAGTTGACTTCAATCAACACTCCTTTTGATTTCCCCACTCTTGCCTGGTAGAACACCACTCCATCAGCACTTAGAAGAAGAACTATGGTTCCCCAATGAAAAAAAAAACCCTAAGTAATCAATATCTCCTCAATCCTCGACAAAAGTATCAATCTTACATCGATTCTCCATTTAACATTCATCAATCCATTCAAGGCAACAATACATTACTATTTATAAGCTTTTCCACTCTGCATTCATGAATCCCACCTTTAATACACGATTTCCCCATGACCTGACATTTGAACTGCAGCAATTGCCCAAAATAGTTACTGGCACCTAGGCGTCCAGGGGTTGGTGCCTAAACGTTAGGCTCTTTGTATGCTTAGGGTTTAACGGATGCCTAGGTGTTCAAGAGCCCAACACCTAGCCACTGGTATCTCGTTGCTTGGACACCCAATGGATGGCACCTAAGCGCCAACAACATGGGTTTGGAATGCTAAGACTAGCTCTTAGGAGCCCAAGGGTCTGACGCCTAAGCGTTAATACCACTTTTCTCCTAGCTCCAAATCCTCTCCTGTCTTCCCCACTTTAATTATCTAATACACTTACAAGAACGACACAAAAATATCTTCCTTATAGTGCAATATTATCAAAATAAATCTATAAAAACAATCCTAAATTATGGTTAAATTTTTCATATATCAAAGCCCATCGATAGAAGACTCAGAAACAAAATTGTCTGATCAGAAGCATTATGACTAAGGTTAACCAAGGCAATCAAATAAATCAAACCTGAGTAGTTTGACTAGAAGCAAAGTGCAGAGGTATATGAGTCATTCCCCTTGATGAAACCACTCAAGGTGGAAGCTAACCCTCTGGGTCCTACAGTTCTATCAGATGCATCTAATAGACTCCATGAGCATCATTAAGAATCAATGAGTTGAATCTCAACCATTCCTCAAGGCCTCTTCCATTAAGGGCAACTCCTTATTGAATTATGTTGATTTACCCTCTACCTGATAACCTAACTCCACTCTACCGATTTGGGCTCCTTAATAGGGCTCGAGGGTCGGTGACCAAATTTGACTAGCCAATCGGATCGACTTAGACGACCGAGTCATACTTGTCAACCCCTTACCAATAAAATGTCATTCAACTAACAACTTCAAGCTTAGCCAACTAGCAATCTTTATCAAACTTGGCCAATTGGCGAGCCTCTATATCTTAGCTGATGGGCAGCATCTATCAAAGGCTTGCTATTCCAGCCAGCAGAGCCTTAGAGCAGTTAGACTCTGAGCCCACCTATATAACGTACCTATAATACTCTGTTTCGTCCCCAGTACAGCAGGGGCATAAATATAAATTCACATATTGTTTCTAATTTTTCTATAAATAGGGGATCATTCTATGAGTAAACATTTACACACATATCTCAAATTACTATCAATAATTGTGAATCTCTATATCTCTCTCTCTCTCTCTCTCTCACTCACTTCTAAATAGTCTACGCTTCCCTCAGAAGGCTTTCAGATGACTGATTGCGATTCTCCGATCGATATTATTCCAAATTTATCTTCCAAATCCTCTGCAATTACAGTAAATGAGTAGTTTGTTAGCTTTTCTACATGTCTATAGTTGTTGACCTAGACGACCATTTTGCAGCCACAGGTATAATGTAAAGGGGCGTGTTTATCCAGCAATATTGCCAGCAGAAAGGAAGAAAGTCATAGGAAGGGTTAGTGATGAATCCATCTCTTGGTTATATTTTGATATCAATGTGTGTTTCATTGCATTGTACTTTTTAACTTGTTATATTTTTAGTTTAAAACATGCAGTGTAATTGGAATCTTTTAAATGCATGTGGTGCGTTGTTTTAATGTGCGACAAATGGTTCATGCAATGTATATAGGGTTGGTGATTAGGACATAAGCTCAGGATTCACTTGATAGAATTTAAAATTGTTTGGAAGTGAAGTAAATTTGATTTGACTCTAGGGTGTAGATCGGATTCTTTATCAATAGGTGAATGGTCAATCAAATATGATAATGTGGATGGAGTTGCCACTGTTAAAGGTGGTTGTTGTCTTAAAGATACATCTTTACTGGGTTAGTAGTTGGTATATGAGCTTTTGAAGGGATAGGAACATTTTTGTAGATGGCTTAAAGGAAGAGGAGGGAGAGAAGAGAGTTTATGTCTAATGACAACTAATATTGGCCAGAGTGTATGAGTGTCGGGTTAGATGATCATGTCATCTATCGAGTTAGATGATCATGTCATCTGTATCCAACCTGATGCTCATACTCTTTGTGAACAATATTGCTTTTGGTCCTTTGGAGTTAGAGGAACATGCAGAGAAGATGAATTGAATTATCAATAATAATGATAGTTGGTAGCGATGACATGCTGGAGAAACATAGTTCACGATTACTTGGTCTAAAACTCAGGATGCATCTAAATGAAGAAACAACATGAGAGGTTGTGGGAGATATCTGCGATTGTTGAGGCAGTTGATCATAATTTTTTTAATAAATACTGATTGAAATGATGGTGAAAATAATGCGAGTAGATATGTTGTACTTAGACTGGTTGTGAAAGCATGCTAAGTAATAGGTGTGATTAAATTTTTCCTAGCAACATTGAAGAGACTCACTTCCCCAACCCCCCTTGCTCTTAGGCTCTGTTTGGCGCAACTGCAGCTTCTCAGCTTAGCGGCAGCTGCACTGCCCCAGGAAACTGCTGTGAGGAAGCTGCTGTGAGGAAGCTGCTGCGGTAAAACCGACTGTATGTTTGAGACAGCTGCATGAAAACAGTTGTAAGGTAGCTATTTATGCAGAAATGATCATTTTGCCTCTATTTTGTAATGTTGTGCTTAACAGAATTGTGATAGTCATAAATTTAATACTTTTAAGATAACAATTCACTTAAAAACAGTAAGAATTGCAAATGCATACTTCACTTACAGGAGGGTGGCTAAGGGCTTATATAATAGCCTCTGAATATTATATATATATATTTATATATATATATACATATATGGTGCTGAGTCTCAAAGTGTCGGTGTTTCTACCTTAACATCCTCTTCTCTTAGTTTTTTGCTTCAGGGGGACATGACAAAACATAAATCTTTACTAAGATAAAAAAGAAGTTACAAGTCTGAGGTGTGAGGAATTAAACATGTCCCCCTGAAGCAAAAAAACTAAGAGAAGAGGATGCTAAGGTAGAAATACTGACACTTTGGGACTTAACACCACACACACACACATATATATATATATATATATATATTTATTTATTTATTGCGAAAAGAGGGAGAGTGCTTTATTCAAGTAAAATCAGTTACAAATTCTAAGGTAAGGGACATTTAAAAGGTCCCCACCCAAAAGAAAAGCAAGAAAAGAGGAGGGGGTTTTTGACACAATAGTGGAGTTTGAGGCATTCCCAAACTTGGCCAACTAGTTTGCAGAGCAGTTACCCTCCCTATAAATAAAAGAGAATTGGATGGAGAAGGGGGTCCTCAATGCCTTGATTTTCGGAGTCAATAAGCAATGTGCCAAGAGTAAGAATCATCCTCAGTGAGGGCTTTCAACATTGAGTAGGAGTCAATTTACTTCAGTAGAGCACCCTAGTTGTTAAGACTAGTAAGTTTGATGGCTCAAAAGACAGCAGCCACCTTAGCTTCTAAGGCATCCTGTATAGAAATGGAAGAGTAGAAGTAAAGAAGACAACTGCCAGTAGAATCCCTGAAAGCACCCCCAATGCCAGCACCTTGTTCTAAAAACCTGCCATCAATGTTTGCTTTAACATAAGGATAGGTAGGTCTCTTCCACAACATCTGTTTAACTTTAAATTTGGTGGGAGACACCTTTCCAAGATGCAGTACTGATGTTAGGAAAGTTCTTCAAGGAGATCAACATCAGGAGAAAGGTCTTGCACTTGGCAGCAACTTGAAGAGCAGAAAGGAGGAAATTATCAAATTTGGTCTGGTTACTAGCCATCTAAAGGAACCAAGCTAGAATAAATGAGATAGACCCCAAGGTTACCTTGTTCCAACTAAACTAGCAGGTGGAGAGCAGATTCCACTCCAATAATAGTGTATCAATGGACAAGCATTTGATGAATTCATTCCAGAATAAATGGGACAGACCCCAAGTTTACCTTGTTCCATCTAGACCAGCATATGGAGAGCAGATTCCACACCAATAACAATGTATTAATGGACAAACATTTGATGAATTCATTCAGAACAGCTTGAGAGTAGTGGTCCTGATTTTTATATGTAAGGATTTATGAAGTTGACACCACTATAGCGCCAAAAACATGATCCTTATATGAAAAGTAAGTTGTGTAAAATAAATATAATTATAGACAATTAATAATGGGATTCTACGCAAGTATACGTATCGTTATCAAGTAATAATGGACTTTCTATTTAAGCCCCAAATATCGATCCCACGGGGAAGGTGTAAGTTAGCAATGATAAATTTTAACAGGAAATATACAAAAAATCAAAAGAAATCACTGTCATTAATTTCGAATGTTGAGATGTTAACCAAACTAAATCACTTAACTATTAGCAAAACTGAAATGCAAATTTTGAATAATAACTACTAATCTACTAACTATGTTTATGTAATGAAGATTTCTTATGTGAAAAAGCATCCTGAAATTCTGGTGAAATGAGATGTGATAAATGTTTATAATATGTATTGTGCTAAATAGGAGCAATTTTAATTTTCTACCCTGATATAGTGCATAAAAAATCATTGGTTAATCTTAGGTTTAGTCCCTAAATCTGTGGCTAGGCTAGGAGGTTACCAGCTCCCACTCCAGAGCTCCCACTTCTCTTCACCTGAAGGCTAACTCCCGCTTTAGTTTTTAAACACTAAGACCAAATTAGGGATTTTAGTCTTTTACCATAAAGATTCTCCAATTCTACACCCAACAAAAATTATTTTCTTATTTATTTGCACTTAATTTCTTAAATAAATTTCTCCTTCATGAAATCAAATGTGACCCTCACTCTCTTGTAGAACTCATACTCCATTTCCCGAATCATGTGTTTCACAATATATTTTAACAAATCAATTGGCCAGATTGAAAAGTAAATTAAGTTCGGAGTTGAAAAATCATCACAATTTATTTTACATTTTAATTATGACACATTCATTTTATCTCTTCATTTCACTATATCTCAGAGTAGGGGGAAAGATAGAGAGAACAATTTAGACTTCATGAGAAAGATACAATAAAACAAAAGTTTCATATATAAAAGAAAGTTCAATACAACACTAAATAAACAAACAAACTTATCTGGAACTATTTTTCAAAGCAAATCCTTTGTAGCCTTTCCTTAGAAATGCAGGAAAAAGAACTCTCTCACTTTTCTCCTTTTCCAACACTTTTACAGAATGTTTCACTCTAAATCTCACCACAAAAACTCTAAACTATGAAAGCAAAATTACTAATTGACTCCAATATGGTGGTGGAATGAAGATGGATTATGAAAATGTGGCGTGGTGGAACGTTGTGGAGCTAAAAATGAACGTAGAGGAGCCCTTTATCTGATGAAATGCAATGAAATTCGGCCCTAAATAAAGCTCAAGTTCAGTTCTTCAAGAGATGCCTCCAAAAACTCTTCAAAAATTGTCCAAATACATCGAACCTTGTAGAAATGGGGTCTGAACAAGAAATGGGGTCTGAACAGCCTTTGGCGCCGTCGATGCTAGTCTGGCGCCGTCGGCGCTGAGTAAAAATTATCTAGCTTTGGGTTGTTTTGCGCCATCGGCGCTGATCTTGGCTCTGAGTATTTCCTCAAAAACATCATTTTGACTCCAAATTTCATCTTTTTTGCTTCCTTTTTGCATTAACCCTAAAAATCAATAACCTGCAAGAAAACATCAAAATACCTTCTATTAAAGTGCAATATCACCAAAAATAAGTATAAAATATGGATCTAAAAATGCATATATTTTCGGTGTATCAAAATCCCCCAAACTTACATGTTACTTGTCCTCAAGTAACT
>NW_018231297.1:113049-113564 GCF_001263595.1 Phalaenopsis equestris | reverse complement strand
TAAGTGGATTCAAGTGAAGCCTATTTTTAATTAGGCATCTCCTCAAGCTTCTCCCCACATCTTTTCTTTTTTCTTTTCTTTTTTTTATTTTCTTTTTTTCTTTTCTTTTTCTTTTATTTTTCTTTTCATCTTTTTTCTTTTCTTTTTTTTCTTTTCTTTTTTTCTTTTCTTTTTCTGTTAATTTTCTTTTCCTTTTTTTTTCTTTTTGTGATGATTACTATATCTGGATAGTCTTTAATGATTTTGAACTTCACTATCCTCTTAATAAAGTTAAAAACTTTTTACAATTCTTCACTTAACAAATTTATATTAACTTAAAGACTTCATAAACTTTAATTCTTTTCTTTTTACATGAATATCTTAACATTTTTTTAATATTTTAAAAATACAAATTTTCTTTACTAAAAATAGAAAAACGTAGTCTTATTCTCTTTTACAAAATATCTTAGCCCCTAGAATTAACCTTTATTATTGAAAATTTTTACTGAAATTTACTATATATTTAGAAACATAAA
>NW_018231297.1:107960-112330 GCF_001263595.1 Phalaenopsis equestris | reverse complement strand
AAACACATACAAACAAACAAACAAAAAGATCATCAGTCGTCATCTTACCTATCATCGACATCTAACTTCTACTGCTGATATGGAGTATATGTAGGGTGAATAGGGAACTGAACTGTATGGTCACTCCTTAGGCATTTCACTAAAGCATCATCATAAGCAGCATCACACTCAAATTTCTAGAGAATCAGATCATCAGTGTGAGCATTTCTGGCCTCCATATTCTGCATCCTATGATCCATCCTAAAAATATCTCCCTGTTGAATCATCATCTGGTCCAACAACTCCCTGTTACTTGGGTCACTTGAAGTAGGCTCACTAAAAGTAGGGGTTCTATAAGTAGAAGAAATATCCCTGGCCTGTCTTCCAGATCTTCAATCAACATGGGACTCATAAGTCTTGATGTCGGCAGACCCAATTGGTCTCTAAAGCTCAATCCTCTCTTCATCAGGTCTGAAATCAACTCATATATGCTCACAAAGTGTGTATATGAGTGCAGGGTGTGCCAACCCACCAGTGGTCTCTCCCCGAGTAATAAATCGAACGTTCATATAAATGATAGAGCCTACATTTATATCCATAACTTGTTGAATAGAGAAGTTTAGGATGGCTCTATCCTTGGTCACTTCATTATGATTGTTTGTTGGATCATCCTCCCAGAAATAAAATAATGTCAGGCCTTAGACACTACATTTAACATAAAAAGGGGAAAGTTAACTTTAACTCCATTCTTTATGTTCCAAGGCCCTTTCTCACTAGTCAGAAAAGAAATAACTTCATCTAAGGCTTAATCTATAGCAAAAAATGAATGATACTGGCATCTATAAACATCTTCTAATTGATAAAATCATTGATTTTTCTTGGATTAAACTCCACCCTTTTTCCTCGAACACAAACAAAATCATCAGAAGCCTCAGTAAGGTTGGCATAAAATTCCATCACAATCCCAACTATCGCATCGACAGTAAAATAGCAGAAGTTTTCCCACTACCGAACGATAATCATTCATTCAACTTCTCCTCCCGAGTTTTTAAAACCTCGGTCCTGAATCACTTTTTTATTTTCTTGAAGGCTATGAAATCGAGAACTGGCTCTAAAGCTAATAAGCCTTTGATCGTCATATTCTACTTTCTTTTGCTCGATCTAGGTGCCATAGAAAATCTAAAAATTTGAAAAAAAATCCGAATAAATCCTAAAAGTCCAAAAATCAAAATGTAAATCACTTTAAACTTAAATCCACTAAGTAAGAGTTATTCACCATAGCATTTTCTCAAAATCTCTCTAAAAAAATTCAAAATTTCGGATCTAGTCAATGTGAGAAAAATCTTTTGTGAAAAAAAAAAAAATTTTAATTTAAAGTGTAGCTCTTACCAAGAGAAGATGAAATCCGAAGTTCCTTTGCCTCTAAATGGCCTCAAATCCACCCAAAATTATGCCCTAGGTGCAAAACCGAAGGCTGAAGGTGACTTAAGGGGTAAAAATGGAGGCTTGTGGTGAAAATCGTGAATTATTGAAGGGTTAATACGTCGCTCTCGGCTCGAGGGCGCCTTCGGTGCCAATTCCAGCGTCGTCGGCGCTGAAGGACCGAAATTCACTATTTTGATTTTTAAATTTTCAATTTCCTTTATATTTTCTCCAAAGTTTTTAGTATTTTTAAACACAAATTTTTATCTAAATTCATAAATACACATTTCACAAACAATCATTTTCACAAACAACAATAAACTGTCTTTTATAAATTAAAATATGATTTTTACAAACACATTTCACAAATTAAAAATTTACACCTATTAAGCAAACTAATTATAAATTAGTGTCGAAATCAAGCCACAACGCTAAACGCTGTGAAATCTGAAGTTTATTTGCCTCGAAATCGTCTTAAATCCGACCAAAATCAAGCCTTAGGTGAAAAAACTGGAGGTTGAAGGTAACTCAAAGGGTAAAAATGGCGTTTTACGGTGAAAATCATGAAATTTAAGGAGTTTTGGCTGTTCTCAAGTCAAGGGCACCGTCGGCGCCCATGTCAGCGCCTTAAGCGCTGAAGGCCTTAAAATTCCAATTTTCAATTTTTTTCAATTTTAAATTTCCTCTCAATTTTCTCCAAAGTTTTTTGAGTATTTTTAAAGACAAATTTTTATCTAACAATAATTTATAAATAAACATTTTAACAAACAACAATAAACTAACTTTTATATATGAAAATACACTTTTACAAATACATTTTTCTATTCACACTTTTACACACATAAAAGAAACTAAACTATAAATAAGTGTCAAAATCAAGGCACAACACTAAACGCTGATACAAGACTATACACAAAATCAAAGTTCAAAAAGTTCTAAAGCAAAGCCAACTAAATCAAATCCACACAATCACACTAAATACATAAATATTTCTAAACTAGTAGAGAGTCCAAATTCTTTAGTTATTCTGTCTCTTCTTTAGTGCTTTCTCCTCCTCTAATATCTCCCACAGACTCGTAATGGACGTACAGATTGTAGAAGGGTCGGTACGAGAATTGATCTGTCAAATTTTCTTCAATCAATCCTCTTTCTTTAAACATCTGCACTAATCCTGCTTCAAATGCCCCAGTACGATCAAAATTCTCTTTAATCCTCTAATCTAGGTGATCGAAAAGGTACTTAAGATCTCCCACTGCATTCATAATACTCTTAAGTTCTCTTTCAATTTTCTTCAATTTCTTTTCCAAAGCAAGTGAACTTCCAATTGTTGGTGGTTTAGCAACAATTGGTTATTTTCTATAATCTTCCAACGAGAGATTATAATTGTATATGATAGATTGGAACATTTTCTATCATATACAACTCATTGATTCATGCAGGAGTAAATGGTACAGCCTTACCTCGTACGAAGCCAACTCCTTGGGTAATTCCATGTAAGTTGGCATAAAATTCATTCACTACTAGTACAACAATTGCAACGGTAGTTTAGCACAGAACTTCCCATCGTCTTTGTACAATAATCTTATCAATCAGAGAACTTGGATTAATCAATCCATGATTTACAAAGCCTCTCTCCTTGATTAATCTCTTCTTTGTAATGATTTTGTAGCATAATCTCTGCGTGTCAAAACTAATAAGCTTTCTTCTATTGAAAACTACATACCTTGAAGTATTTCTGGAATTGGAAGCTATGAAATTGAAAAATAGAATGTTTTTAGGCGTCCTAGGAAATTTTTAGGACTTTAAAAACACCTCATGACAGTTATTAGGGAGTGAAATCCCGCCAAAGTCTGCCAAAAGTCACAGGAAAAAGTCACGGGACCCACCCACCCGCTCTCGGTGCCGCCGACGCTTCCGATGGGTGCTGCCGGTGCTGAGATCCATTTTCTTGGGCACCGTCGACACTAGTGGCCAAATTTTTGCGATTTTCATTTTTCGTTCAATTAGATTCCAACATTTCTTCCAATACCAATATTGGACTTAATTTATAATAAATGTAATTGTGTAGGATTATTATCTACTAATATATAAGCCACTTAACAAACTAAATAGTAATACATAGACATATATGCATGGGTTGCCTCGCACAAAGCACTTGGTTTAATATCGTCAGCCCAACATACCATTTGTTTAGTTGGGTTGACTTAACATTAAAACTTCTTTAAATTGATGTATGTGTCCTTCATAATAATGTTTTAAACGATGCCCATTAACTTTAAATATCTTTCTAGTGTTAGGATCTTTAATCACAACAGTTCCATAATGATAAACTTTAATCACTTTAAATGGACATAACCATCTGGATTTCTGTTTTCCTGGAAACAATCTCAATCTTGTATTATATAATAGAACTTCTTGTCCAGGTTCAAAATTATTCTGAATAATCTTTCAATCATGCCATATTTTCATTTTCTCTTTATAGATTTTTGCATTATCATATGCTTCATTTCTAATCTCCTCAAGTTCAATGAGTCGCAATAATATTTTCTCACCAATATCTTTTAGATTAAAATTAAATTCCTTAATAGCCCAAAATACTTTATGCACTAATTCTACAGGTAAGTGGCATGTTTTTTTTTTCCAAATATCATTTTGTATGGGGACATTCCTATAGGAGTCTTATAAGAATTTCTGTACGCCCATAATGTAGTATCAAGTCTAGAAGACCAATCTAATTTATAAGGATTTACAACTTTTTTCTAAAATGCGTTTTATTTCACGATTTGATATTTCTGCTAGACCACTAGTCTGAGGATGATAAGCAGTAGAAAATCTATGCATAATATCATACTTCTTAATTAATTTTTTGATTCTCTTACTCCTAAAATGAGATCCTCCATCAGTAATAATTACTCTTGGCATTTTGTATCTTATAAAAATATTTTTAATTAAAAATTTAGAAATACTCC
>NW_018231297.1:91306-107916 GCF_001263595.1 Phalaenopsis equestris | reverse complement strand
ATATATAAGTTTTCAAATGAAGGCATAAATGGTCTCATAAAATTTAATCCCCACACATAAAAAATTTCAACTTCCAATGTGTAATTTAGAAGCATTTCATTTCTTTTAGATATATTTCTTACACGTTGTCATCTATCGGATGTTTTAATATATTCATTAACATCTTTAAAAATAGTAGGCTGATAAAATCCAACTTGTAAAATTTTTTATGTAGTTCTTTTTATTTCAAAATGTCCTCTAACATCAGAATCATGATATCTTTCAATTATCTATTAAGTTTCTTCATAAGACACACATCTTCTAATATTTAGATCTTTACATTGTTTATATAAATATGGGTCATCCCAAAAATAATCTTTTGAATCATATATAAACTTCTTTAATTGTGGATTTTTTATATCAGGTGGTAGAATATCACTTACAATATAATTTACTATATCAGCATACCATGGTACATCCATTTCATCAATACTATATAATTGTTCATCAGGGAAATTCTTTAAAATTTCATTTGCAAAATTAGTTAATATTTTTATTTCTATTCTAGACAAATGATCAGCTATTTGTTATTATTTTTCTTTCTATCAATCATGGTAAAATCAAATTCTTGCAAATAGAAGTATCCATCTAATTAATCTTGGTTTAACATCCATCTTTTGCATTAAATATTTAATAGCATAATGATCTGTATGCACTATACATTTAGCTCCAATAAAATAAGGTCTAAATTTATCAAAGGCATAAACAATAACTAATAACTCTCTTTCAGTAGTAGTATAATTAATTTGAACTTCATTTAGAGTCTTACTAGCATAATATATAAATTTAAAAAATTTACATATCTCTGCCCTAAAATAGCTCCAATTGCATAATCACTTGCATCACATCACTAGCAGAGCACATTATTTCAAATTGTTTCTCACAGTCAGGTGGTACTATTATAGGTTCATTGACTAATTTTTTTCTTTAATAATTCAAATTCTTTCATACATTTTTCATTAAAATCAAATTTTGTATCTTTTTTCTAAAAATTTTGTATCTTTTTTCTTCTAAAAGTTGGCATAGGGGCTTAGTTATTTTTGAAAAAATTTTTATGTAGCGCCTGTGAAAATCAGCATGTCCTAGAAAACTTCTCACCCCTATAACACTAGTAGACGGTGGTAATTTTTCTATAACTTGGATTTTTGCATGATCTACCTCCATGCCTTTTTCAGAAATTTTATGCCCGAGTACAATACCTCATGCAACCATAAATTGACATTTTTCCCAATTTAATACTAAATTTAGTTTTTCAAATACTTCCAGAACTTTTTCTAAATTACTAAGACATAATTCAAATGAAGTCCCAAATACAGAAAAATGGTCCATAAACACTTTCATTCTATGTTCTATAAAATTACTAAAAATTAACATCATACATCTTTGAAATGTTGCAGGTGCATTGCATAGTACAAAAGACATTCTACGAAAAGAAAATGTTCCATATGGGCATGTAAACATTGTTTTCTCTTGATCCTCTAGAGCAATTGAAATTTGCTGATAACCAGTATATCCATCTAAAAAGCAATAATACTTATTCCCTGCCAATCTATCCAACATTTGGTCTAGAAAATGTAAAGAAAAGTGATCTTTTCTAGTAGTCATATTTAATTTTCTATAGTAAATGCAAATTCGCCAACGAGTTACTTTTCTTATTGGTATTAATTCATTTTCCTCCTTTTCTTCAACAATCTCTCCTCCTTTCTTCGAGACACAGTGAATTGGGCTTACCCAAGCATTATCTGAAATAGGATATATAATTCCAGCATCTAACCATTTTAAAATCTCTTTTTTAACAACTTCTTTCATTATTGGGTTTAATCTTCTCTGAGGTTCAACTTTAGGTTCATATTGTTCATCTAATAAAATTTTGTGCATACAAATTGAAGGACTAATTCTTTTAATATCTGTTAAATTCCATCCGAAAGCCTTTTTATACTTTTTCAACATTGTTAATAACTTTTGTTCCTGAGTCAGTTAATTCAGAAAATATAATAACCGATAATGTAGACGACTCTCCAAAAATACATACTTTAAATGGACAGGTAATATCCTTAATTCAAGTTTAGGTGGTTTAATACT
Organism: Phalaenopsis equestris; assembly: GCF_001263595.1. Lineage (NCBI taxonomy): Eukaryota > Viridiplantae > Streptophyta > Magnoliopsida > Asparagales > Orchidaceae > Phalaenopsis > Phalaenopsis equestris. Next base: position 105,795 of record NW_018231297.1, on the reverse strand, counting down.
TGAAGGGATAAGATTTTTACTATCGTTTTCCAACAAGTTTAACATTTCAAATTTGCCCTGAATATAATTCAAATATTCTTCTTTAATTTCATCTTCATTCTCAAAAATTTCTCCTTGCTTAAATTTATCTTTGAATTCTTTCTTAAATTGTTCATTACTTAGATAATCAGCTAATTCCATCCTGAAACATTCATTATTTTTTTCTATTGTAGGATATTTCATAGCTTTTGCTATATTAAATTTTACTTCTTGATCATTAACTCTCATTATTAATTCTCCTTTTTGTACATCTATTATACCACTTCCTGTTGCAAGAAATGGTCTCCCTAAAATAATAAGAATCTCTTTATCTTCCTCCATATCCAATACTATAAAGTCTAAAGAGAAAATAAATTTATCCACTTTTACTAGTACATCCTCTATAACTCCTTTTGGATAAGTTATTGATCGGTCAGCTAACTGAAGAGTTACAGTAGTAGGGGGAAATTTCTCCCAAATCTAAACATTTAAAAATTGATAAGGTGGAAAATATTTAGTCAAGAATTTTTGTGATAGTTCTCCCCAAGTTCTAATAGATCCAACTGTTAATGAATTTAACCAAGCCTTGGCTTTATCCCTTAATGAAAAAAGAAAAAGTTTAAACCTAACAGCATCATTAGACACTTTGTCATATTTAAATGTAGCACAAATTTCAAGATGACTAGCAAGATGTAAGTTAGAATCTTCAGTAAGTGATCCTCCAAACTGATTATTTTATACTTTACCATTTGGATAATAGCAGGTTTATGCTCAAATGAATTAGCAACACATTAGAATTTTGAATAGTCAAGTGAAGTTCATCTGCTGTCGAATTCGCATAATCTTTTAAAGGTCTTTGTTGATTCTCATTTATTGGATTTTCTATATTATTTTCCAATTCTTTCAAATTCTTAATTTCTCTTTGTTGTTTTCGAATCTTTCTAATAGTGGGTTCTAATTTTGAATCGTAAGGCACTAAACTTTCATATCACATATTTCGCATAAGCAAATAAAGTAAGCAAAGTAAAATTCTTTAAAAATAAACTCTTAAATAAATTTTTTTGATTATATATATATATATATAGTTGTGTTTTTATATATTTGTAAATATATATTATTGAAATTTTCTAATTTATCAAAATTATTTAATTTAATTAAATTTAACTGTTACATTTCCCGACAATGGCCCTAAAAACTTGATCACGGTTTTTATATGCAAGGATTTATGAAGTTGACACCACTAGAGTGCCAAAAACTTGATCCTTATATGAAAAGTAAGTTGTGTAAAATATATATAATTATAGACAATTAATAATGGGATTCTACGCAAATATACGTATCGTTATCAAGTAATAATGGACTTTCTATTTAAGCCGCAAATATTGATCCCACCAGGAAGGTGTAAGTTAGCAATGATAAATTTTAACAGGAAATTTATGGAAAATCAAACGAAATCACTGTCACTAATTTTAAATGTTGAGATATTAACCAAACTAAATTACTTAACTATTAGCAAAATGGAAATGTAAATTTTGAATAATAACTATTAATCTACTAACTATGTTTATGTAATGAAGATTTCTTATGTGAAAAAGCTTCCTTCCCACTACAATGAAATTCTGGTGAAATGAGATGAGACAAATGTTTATAAAATGTATTGTGCCAAATAAGACTAATTTTAATTTTCTACCCTGATACATTGCATAGGAAATCATTGGTTAATCTTAGGTTTAGTCCTTAAATCCGTGGCTAGGCTAGAAGGATACCGCCTCCCACTTCCCTTCACCTGAAGGCTAACTCTCGCTTTAGTTTTTAAACACTAAGACCAAATTAAGGATTTTAGTCTGTCACCCTACAGATTCTCCAATTCTACACCCAACAAAGAATATTTCCTTATTTATTTGCACTTAATTTCTTGAATGAATTTCTCCTTAATGAAATCAAATGTGACCCTCACCCTGTTGTAGAACTCATACTTCATTTCCTGGATCATATGTTTCACAACATATTTTAACAAATCAATTGGTCAGATTGAAAAGTAAATTAAATTCAGGGTTGAAAATCATTACAATTTATTTTATATTTTAATTATAACACATTCATTTTATCTCTTCATTTCACCATATCTCATAGTAGAGAGATAGATAGAGAGAACTACTCAGACTTAATGAGAAAGATACGACAAAACATAAATTTTATATATAAAAGAAAGTTCATACAAAACTAAATAAACAAACAAACTTATCTGAAACTCTTTCTCAAAGCAAATCCTTTGTAGCCTTTCCTTAGAAACGCAGGAAGAAGAACTCTCTCACTTTTTGCTTTCTCCAACACTCTTACTAAAAGCAAAATTACTAATTGACTCCAATATATGATGGAATGAAGGTGGATTATGAAAATGTGGCGTGGTGGAACATTCTGGAGCAAAAAATGAATGTAGAGGAGCCCCTTTTCTGATTAAATTTTGCCCCAAATAAAGGCCTAGGTTGGTTCTCCAAGAAGTGGCTCCAAAAACTCTTCAAAAATCGTCCAAATACATTGAACCTTCTAGAAAAGGGGTCTGAACCGCCTTTGGCGCCGTCGGTACTAGTCTGACATCGTCGACGCTGAGTAAAAATTCTCCAGCTTTCAGTTGTTCTGCACCATCGGCGCTGACCTTAGTGCTGCCGGCGTTGAGTATTTCCTCAAAAATATCATTTTGACTCATAATTGCATTCTTTTTTTATATTGACTCTGAATTTCATCATTTTTGCTCCAAGTCCTAAAAATGAATAACCTGCAATAAAACAAATCAAAATACCTTCCATTAAAGTGTAATATAAAAAAAAATAAGTATAAAATATGGTTCTAAAAATGCATATATTTTTGGTGTATCAAGTAGGAACACTGAAAGAATAGGTGGTCAGTAGACTCTTCAGCCTGCTTGCATAGACATCATTTTAAAGGGCCCCTCAGCCCTTTAAGTTTGAGAATGTCATCAATAGGAAAGAACTGGTGAAATAGACTCCATCCCAAACAAGACATGGATGGAGTAAGGAATTTGTTCCAAATGCAAGCCCCCCATGGGACAGATGCCCACTGGTGTAATCTGGAGTAGATGTCTTGAGTAATGATTTGACCAGTGCCCTTAGTAATGGCAATAGAGTCCTTCTTAGTGTTGTTAATAGGCAACTTGGTAATGGCTGCAACAGATAGTTGTGTCAGTATGGTGTTCAGAAGGTCAAGAGACCAATTATTCTCCTCTCACCAGTCAACCAGCTTTAGATCAAAATTGAGATTCTGGTGAATATGTTGCAGCATCTCCTTAGGACACAATTTATCGAGCTTGAAATTATTATTATCTTGCCCTAAATCTCAAAGGAACATAGATTCAACATACTGTCTCACCTTGAGCAGATTAAACCACTATTTGGAGTCACCAATTTTCCTGTTAACCTGATTGGGGTGAAGCCATTTATAGTATTTACCCAAAAGGAATTTGGCCCATAAAGAGTTTTGTTGCCTGAATTTAATCCATAGTTTGTAGAGGTTAATGTGATGTAGCTGAGGAAGCCCTTTGAAATCCAAACCTCTCCAACAACAGTTGGCTTAGCCACCTTCTGCCACCTAGCCTAATGCAACTGTTTCCTTTGATCAGACCATATAAAGATGTTGAAGCATCTTTCCAAATGGAGCTGGATGCTTTTCTTCACGCCAAACATTTGTAAAAGGTATTGTGGAAAAGTAGTAAGAATGCTCTTAAGGAGAGTGATTCTTCCCCATTGAAGAAGAAAGAGGTAGTCCAACAATTGAGTATGGCATCAATCTTTGTAATCACCTTATAAAGTTGAACTTGCTTAACCCTCCCTTTGATTAGAGGGACCCCAAGGTAGTTGAAGGGGAGCAAATCAATAGAGAATCCAGTAATATGATGCACCCACAGTTTGAAGAGATCCTTGACCTTGCAGCTAAACAACAAAGTACACTAGTGGGATTAAACTCCATACCTGAACACAATTAGAAAGCCTTAAGACAATGCAAAATTTTCTTAAAATTAGGTTTAGTGGCTCTAGAGAAGAGAATTATATCGTCTGCATACATAAGGTGACTTATAGGCAAATTAGACTTGTGATGAAACAGATTTACTGCATTTGGGAGAAGATTATGGTCCAACAGCCTAAAGAAGTAGTCCATAACCAAAATAAAGATGGTGGGAGAGATTGGATTGATTCTGACTATTTATATGCAACAATATAACAATGTCTCTAATTATATTTTCACTTATATTTCCTTACTTTGCAACAAAGTCAATACTTGAACCTGAAATAAGAATTTATTTAACTTTTCAATTTATATATATATATATATATAATGGGATACATGCTCTATTGAACGATAAATTTTCTATTTTAAAAAGACAATTACTTAAACTAGAGATGTATTCACAGTAATTAAAATTCAAATTTTTTTGGTATTTTTGATATTTTGACAAAACAGTAACAATTTAAAAAGATAACTTGAGTTTATGTAAAAGAAAAGAACTGAATTTGAAAATATCTTTCTCCTTATCATGAATCAGTAATAAGCATAGGTATTCTATTTTGGAATAGTTATTCTATTTTGGAAGTATGCAAACTGTGTTGTGCTAAATAGGAGCAATTAAAATCTTTACCCTTTCTAAAGATACTATAAAGAACATTGGCCTAATTTAAATTTTGAATAGTTTTGAAGACCGGCTAGGTAGGCAAGATACTAGCTCTCACTCAAGAGTTCCCTCGATTCCCTCGACCTGGGGGCTAACATCTCGTATCAGAACCTAAAACAATAAACCATGTTGGGGGCTTTAACCTGTCAATTTAAAGTCCTCTAACTCTACACCCATCAATGATTATTTTCCTATTTATTTGGAATAAATCATATGAATTACATTCTTATTCGTAAAACCTCATGTGATTCTTTCTAATTGTTGATTGAGATAATACCAGCCCGGTTCTTACATGTTCTCACAAAAAATTTTAACATCTAGATAGGCCAAATCAAGAAGTAAATGAAGTTGATGGATTTGAATCATCACAACTTCTTCCAACATTAAAGATTAATACTCTCCACAACTTCTATCCAAAATTTTAATTACTTATCATTTTAATGTGAAAGATAAAGAAAACAACTCAGAATCCATAGAGAAAACAAAACCACACTTTACTTTAAAAGTAGAAATCATTGTCAAACTAACAAGAAGTCTCAATAAAAACCAAAAGTAGTTCAAAACAGAAGATAAAAACTTATCTCAAATCCTCCACCAAACACTTGAAGTTCCTTTCAATCTCTTCTCTTTTACAACACTCTTAACTCTCAAAATAAAACTAAAAACAAAAAGGATAAAGTAATTTTTTGGTGGTGCCTGAATCTCTCCACAAGATTCTCCATGATCTTCTCAAGACTTAGCACTCTCTCCCTCTTCAAGCACCCATCTCAAATGTCTCAACTTCCTTCTTTTATAAATCTCCAAAAGGTGGCTTGAAGATTCTTCAAAATGTGTCCAAATTCGATGTATTCGCCAAGGGATGCCTCCTTTAGTAAGACTTTTAATAATACTTTAGTTCCACCCTCTTTAGCCAATAGGTGCCAATACCTCTTTAAAATTCGGCCAAATGAAGAAAATCGCCAGATAACTAAAATAACTGCCTCTGGTGCTTGAGTGCGGCCTTCTTTGTTTAACCGACACTTAAGCACCGAATTTGGCACTTAGGCGCCAAAACACTAGCACAACTTTCACATCTTTGCTCCAAATTTGATCCTTTTTCACTCATTTTTAGCATTTTTCACCTTTTTACTTGTACTTGAAAAAAAAAAATCACAAATGCCTTCCATTAATGTGCAATATCTCAAAAATAGGTACAAAAATACATCTAAAACACTATATATTTTAGGTGTATCAAAATTCCCCAAACTTAAAATATTACTTGTCCTCAAGTGACAGTTCAATCTTTAAAAAATAAATAAGTATGATATGTATATGAGTTTCTTTAGGAGTTACTAAAATTAGATTTAGAAATATACTAGTCCAATTTAGAAAAAAATAATTAGTAAATGAGACCAACTTAAAGTTTTAGAAATTTTTAATGTTAAGAAATATGAAAATATGAGTTCCTATCTAATTTAGAAATATTAAAATTTAGATTTAGAAATATAGTAGTCCAATTTAGACAAAAATATTTAATAAATGAGACCAACTTAAAGTTTTAGAAATTTTTAATGTTAAGAAATATGAAAATATGAGTTCCTATCTAATTTAGAAATATTATAGATTTTTCAAATTTAGAATTTAGTTCTTTTATTATCTCTACTTAAAAATTTTTATTTTAAATAATTTTCCTTACTATATTATATTTTTAAGCTTAAAATTTTCTCAATTCTTATACTTTAAAAGATCAAATATGGAACCAATTTTTGATTAGGCACTAATCCTCAAGCTTCTCCTCCCTTACTCATTTCATTTTCTTTTCCTTTTTCTTCTTTTTTTTTCTTTTTCTTTTTTTCTTTTCAGGTAAGAATTACTATATCTGGATATGCCTTTAATGGTTTTGAATTCCACTACTCCTTTCCTGAAGCAAAGCCTTGATATAAGACTTTTACTTAAAAATATAATATAAACATAATAATAGTTTTGAAAATTATTTTAATAAAAGAAATTTAGGTATTAAAAATAAAATTCTAAATTTTCTAAATTTTCTTACTAAAGTCAGTTACACTATATTTAGCATTTTCTACACTAAAAATTTTTAACTGAAAGTTTTTCTTCATTGCTCAGAATTTTAACTAAATTCTCTTACTCGTTTCTAAAATCAAATTTTACTTCCCTAATATAACTTCATATACATGATCATTTTTCTTTTCAAATCAAATTCTCATGTAGCTCATTTGAGAATAAATAAAATTCAAGTTTTGAAAATATTTCATCACCCCCAAACTTAAATTTTTAATAGATTAAATAGTTTAGCATTAGATATATATAAGAAGGAATGAAAATTTAAATAACATGCTTACAAAAATTTTTATATCCTAGGTATACAAATATAAAACTAAAAACAGGATTAAAATTAATTTTTGATCAATTTTTTTTATCATTTTCATTTTAATTCAACATGTAGAGGTTCAATAGACTTCTAAGTAGTGGGTACAAACATAAAAACAAACTAACACACTAACTTTGATATCACAGTCTCCACCTAAAAACAAACACACTAACAAGATAAAAGAAAAATACAGGGTAGCAGTTTTCTAAGTTTAAAATTTCAAACTAAAGTTAGCAAGATTTTCAACTTTCCAAAAGATATAGAATTAAATTCAATCCTTAACTAACTAACACAGTACTAAACACACAACAACAGTTAATACCCTAAAATTTAAAATAAAATACTAACAAAACACAATCACAATACAATTAAAAAAAAATAAAAGTCTCATACATCACAAAATCTAAACTAATACACAAACATACATGTATCAAGTTCAAAGCATAAAAACACATCACATCACATTTCTCAAGCCCAAAACACATAATCTAACACATATTACAGACATAAAAATAATTCAGTCGTCCTCCTCATCATCTTCAAAATCACCGCTATTCCAGACATTTGTAGACTCATAATCAGGGTATCTAGGATATGGAAGAAATTGTACTCCTTGGTTACCCCTATGGAGGCTCTCCAAAGACGAGTGAAATTTCTCTTCATAATCATTTTTCCTTCTATTATACCTATCAATATGTTATGAAAAACACTTTAAATTCTGAACTTTATTAGCGGTATAATTAATATTGTCCATCATCCTCTATAATAATTGATCTTGGGTCTTAGTAGACTCACCTCTAGAAGTAGAAGCACGTGAGTTAGCCTCACCTCTAGAAGTAGAAGCACGTGAGGTAGATGGTCTAGATGTAGAAGCAGCAGACGTTTCCATTACATAACCCCTTGAAAATCCTCCTCTATAGCAAAAAATAGAATGTTCAGAATAAGTCTTCACATTCAACTTTGTAATAGGCTTTAGAGGCAACAGTATTTCCTCCCTGCTATCATTTCACTCCAGCATGCTCACATAAAGAAAAGATCAAGGAAGCAAATCCAAGATCTGCAGTAGTACCGGTAGTGGCAGAACTGATGATAGTGTCATATAACAAAGCTCCTATGTTGATGAGTTTTCCTTCTTGGATACAATAATTTAATGTCAATCTCTCTCTGTGAACTTCCCTGAGATGAATTGTTGTTAGCAAACGAGTAGAAATAAAATAGTGTCAGGCCTTCGAAGGTGCACTTAACTTTGACGTAGAAAAATTGTTCTCTCATTAGTGATTTTCTAGAGTCCTCTTCCAACAGTCAAATAAGAAATAATCTCATCTAGCTCCATCTCAGTCGGACTATTATTCGCATAAAACATAAAGTATCCGGTGACAAATGATAGAACAAATTGATTACCTCTGGTGAGAAAGGTACCAACTTTCTTCGAACCATGACTCTATCATCTTTAGCTTAAGGGAGGTTTGCATAAAAAGCTCTAACAACAGAAATAACTACAACAGCAGAAAAACAACAGAATTTTTCTCACAGTCGGCGAACGATCAGATCTTCTACAGATCCACCTGGATTCTTAAAACAACGCTCTTGGACAAGTTTCCTGATTGCAACGCATCACTGTACCTATCTTGAGCTTTTGAACTCACAAATTTGCTCGAATCAAAAGGGCTCTTTCCTTTACTCCTCTTCATTCTTGGTGCCATTCTACAATTTTTTAAAGTTCTAAAAATGACTTTAAAATTCAAGTATAAACTACTAAAATAAACTTCTAAAAGCATAAACTACACTTCCTATGCAAATTCCATAGATTTTTCCTCATTTTTTACCAGGAATAATGAATTTTTGAATTCTTCCAAATGTACTCAAAATACATGGTGAAAATCCAAAATTTTTATATAGAAGTAAAGCTCTTACCTTAAGAAATCTGAATCTAGCAAATTTTTCTTAATTCCACCAAGAAATCTCCACTTAATAGTGTGCCCTAGCTCTTCAAAATCGCGATTTTGAGAGGTTGAAGGTGACGGGAGGGTAAAAATGTCAATTTTTAGGTTAATTTTTCACTTTTAACTATTCATGAACTAGTTTTTGTGAACCAGCACTTAAGTGCAGATAAGTGGCGCTTAGGCGCCAGTGCATGATTTTTTTTGAGATTTTTAAATTTAAGTAAAATGCACTATTTGCCTAAGTATACCAGCCTAAATGGTCTCATAAAACTTAAGTGACTATTTTCATCTCCTTTAACTCTCCTCTCTCTCAAAATTCTCTATATAACTCAATTCAATTCGAGGCTAAAAATAAAACTAATTTTTACACAAACAAACGTATATTCATTCACAAACTATTACAAATACATGTAACACTTAATTCTCACTTGAAATAGTTTCGGATGAGAAAATATTCTGCACGAACACATAACAAACATTCACAATTAAACACATAAAAGCATAAACACTAAAAATAAGACCTAAACACTAACACATAAACAAAACGACTCCTAACAAACAGCCTCTGACATCGAACTTAATTCCATTCTTCATTTGATTGGACAAATTCCGGTCTTTCATTAGTCTCGTCTGGGGCAATCAGAATATAATGTTGATAAAACGAACGGTGGTGACGAGCTTTGATACTATTTTCTTCAATCCAATTCCTGCTTAAGAAAGATCTCCTTATCTGCTTCCTCTATATAACTAGTATGGCTAAATTACATTTTCAATTTCCATCCAATATGCTCAAGATGTGCATGAATATTAATTGCCTTGGTCTCAAGTAAAGCCATGGTAGTCTTAATTTTGTTGATCTTTTATGATTTTCCTTATATACTAATGGCTAAGAAACCGTTATACATCTCTGATGCACTTTAACTAATAAATCTCTTCCTTCTTCTTCATATCCATCTCCCATGAAGACATCTTATCAAAATCTCTCTCTTATAGACTTTAGGGCTGAAAATGATCTGGAGTGAAATTCCTTTACAAAACCCTTCTATTTATAGGACTAAATCCTTCTAATAACTTCTAGGCATGTCTTAAAACTACCTTGGCACATTTTTACGAACTAATTAGATGTTAAACCTTCTATAATCTTAATTTTGCACATGGTTTTTAACTGCCACGCTTAAGCGCTAGTGCTCAATTTTGCCTCATTCTAACATGTCTAGGTTACTAAATAAAGTTTTAAAATCAATACTAACACATAATATTCTAAAAAATACTACCCCAATTTTCTTAATCACACAAAAACAACAATCAAAGCAAAAACATACTAATAACTATGGGTTGCCTCCCACAAAATGCTTGGTTTTACATCGTCAACCCGATGTAACCAGTGCTTATTCTGGTTGACCCAACATCATTCAATCATTAAATTTATAATGATCCCCTATAAATTAAGGTTTCAGTCTATGACCATTCACTTTAAACACTTTATCAATCTTAGGATCTTTAATATCCATAGCTCCATAAGGATAAACTTTTATCACAACAAATGGACCCATCCACCTAAACTTAAGTTTGCCTAGAAATAATCTTAACCTTGCACTATATAATAATCTTAACCTTGCATTATATAGCAAAAGTTGAATCCTTCGATCATGTCACATCTTCATCTTTTCTTTGTAAATCTTAGAACTTTCATAAGATTCATTCTTTATCTCTTCAAGCTCATTTAATTGCAATAATCTTTTCTCACCAGCATCTTTCAAATTATAATTGAACTCTTTAATCGCCCAATATGCTTTATGCTCAAGCTCAACTAGTAAATGACAAGCTTTCCAAAATATTAGCTTACTTGGGGACATTCCTATAAGAGTTCTATATGTAGTCATATAAGCCCACAAAGTATAGTTAAGTTTGACTGACCAATTCATTTTTGTTGGATTCAAAGATTTTTTCAAAATTCTTTTAATTTTCTGATTAAATAATTCAACCAAACCACTTGTCTGAGGATGATAAGTAGTAGCAATTCTATGATTTATATGATATTTCTTTAATAACTTCTCCATTATGGAATTTCTAAAATGACTTCTCCCATCAGTTATGATAACTCTCGACATCCCAAATCTTCAAAATATGTTCAATTTCAAAAACTTTGCAATACTTTGAGCATCACATTGAGGTTAAACAACAGCTTTTATCCATTTAGATACATAGTCCACTGCTAACACTATACATAAATTTCTGAAAGATGGTATAAATGGTCACATGAAATCTAATCCTCAAACACCAAATATTCCAACTTCTAGCATATAATTAAGGGGTGTCTCATTTCTTCTAGAAGTATTGCCTACTTGCTGACATCTATCAAAGGTTTTGATACATTTATTAACATGTTTAAAAATAGTAGGCCAATAGAATCTAGATTGTAAAATTTTGTATGTTGTTTTATCAACACAAAAATGTCCCTCAAAATAAGAATTATGACATTTTTGAATAATTTCATAAGCTTCTTCTAATGGTACACATCTTCGAATAATCAGATTCTTTCCTTGTTTATATAAAAATGGGTCATCCCAAAAATAAGTCTTAGCTTTAGAAATAAATTTCTTCTTCTGTTGGTATGTCATTCCATAGGATAAAATATCACTAACAAGAAAGTTCACAATGTCAGCATACCACGGAACACGCCACTTAGTAATATTGAACAATTTTTCATCTAGAAAATGTTCATTAATTTCTTTTTCAAAACAGAGTGGTTTTTCTAATTCAAGCCTGGACAAATGATCAGCAATTTATTTTTCAATCCCCTTTCTATCTACTATTTTAAAGTCAAATTCTTGCAAAAGAAGAATCCATCTTATAAGTCTAGGTTTAGCAGTCTTCTTTTTCATTATGTACTTAATAGCAAAATGATCTGTATGCACTACACAATGAGTTCCAATTAAATATGATCGAAATTTATCAAGGGAATATACTAGTTCTAATAACTCTTTTTCAGTTGTTGTGTTAATTTGAGTTTCATTAAGAGTTTTATTAGCATAATAAATTACTTTAAAAATTTAATCATATCTTTGTCCTAAAACAACTCCAATAGCAAAATCATTAGCATCACACATCAATTCAAAAGGTTTTCCCCAATATGGTGAAACTATAATTGGTACAGTGACTAATTTTTCTTTTAATAATTTAAAAGCTCTTAGGCATTCCTCATCAAAATTGAAAATTGCATCTTTCTCTAGTAAATGGTATATAGGCTTAACAATCTTTGAAAAACCTTTAATATATGGCCTGTAGAATCCAACATGTCCTAAAAACTCCTAATTTCTCTTACATTGGTTGGATAAGGTAATTAACAATCACTTGAATTTTAGCGGGATCTACTTCCACACCATTTTCTGATATTTGATGTCCTAATACAATTCCTTCTGCTACCATAAATTGATATTTTTCCCATTTAAGGACTAAATTTGTTTACTCACGACACTTAAGAACATTTGATAAATGTTCTAAACATGAATAAAATGAAGTTCCAAATACTAAAAAATAATCCATAAATACTTCAATCCCTTTTTTAATTAAATCACAAAAAAATTCCATCATACATTTTTGAAATGTAGCAGGGGCATTACATAAACCAAAGGGAATTCTTCAAAAAGCAAAAGTACCATAAGGACTGGTAAAAAGTTGTTTTCTCTTGCTACTCAGGAGCTATTCGTATTTGGTGATAACTAGTACTATCCAAAAAATAAAGGTATTCATGCCCAGCTAGTCTATCCAGCATTTGATCTAGAAAGGGTAGTGATAAATGATCTTTCCTAATGGTAAGATTTAATTTTCTATAATCAATGCATATTTGCCACCCTGTAACTTGTCTAGTAGGTATTAACTCATTATGTTCATTTACAGTCCAACTACTTCGCCTTTCTTTGGAATGCAGTGAATTAGACTAACCCCCCATGCATTATCTAAAATAAGTTAGATAATTCCAGCATCTAACCACTTTAAAATTTCTTTCTTAACAACTTCTTTCATAACAGGATTCAATCTCCTTTGAGGATCAACCCTGGGTTTGCAGTTCTCTTCCATATGAATTCTATGCATACAAATTGAAGGACTGATTTCTTTAATATCAGCAAATGTCCATCTAAAGATTTTCTTAAAATTTTTTAGAATTTTCATCCATCTTTCTTCTTCTTCCATCATTAAATTTGAGAAAATTATAACTGTTAAAGTTGAGGAATCTCCTAAAAAGACATATTTTAAATGATCAGGAAGTAACTTCAACTCAAGTTCTAGAGGTTTCTCTATCGATTGACAAAAATGATTTATCTTTTTCTATCGTGTAAAAAATTTCAAAACTTTCTCGAACATAGTTTAAATCTTCCTTAAAAAGATCTTCACATTGATCTAATTTCTCTTCTTGCTTGTCGGTGCTATTTTTGGTTGGAGTAGTTGCCCGTAAGAAGCCGTCAGTCACCGGAATCAAAATCCCATCACCCGCTTCGAAAGGACGTTTTAATTTACATATATATTTAGTTTTAGAAAAATATGAAATCAAACTGACCCCATCTTTTTTTATAGTTTAAATGAAAGAGTATTGTACCTCAAATCTTGTATCTATCCCGAAGGATAAACACAAGACATGAGAATAAGGCTTGATTGAATAAACTAAGGAATATATGACATCTGTTTGGTCTGCGAAACCTTCATATTTAATATAAAGAATTAAATAAGATTTATATTAAGTTGGGTTTGGACATGCTTCCTATAAGGGCAAGCCCCTATAGTTAATTACATCTTAAATGACCAAAGTCACCTAAGAAGACTCTCGATAAAAATCAAGAAATATTATCTTCAAGGAGTTTCAAAGGGTAGGACTTTTCAATGAGATCAAACGTAAAGGTGTGAAAGGGGATTGGTTCAAATTTGGAATATTTTGTTGTAGAGTCCAAAGGAGGAAGAATTAGGGGATGTCATGGATCCATAGGATAACCCCGGTGTCTTCCCAAGCTATTCTAATGTTTAGCTTCATTTCTGAGGAGAAGTATTTAGGTGTTTCATCCTGTCAATTTTATTAGTTAGGGCTTATATTTATGTGAAACGTCACACAAATAACCTGGATAATGTGAAGATTTAGGTCATGACAAATGAAAACCTCAGAATCCTAAGACGAGTTAGGGCTTATATTGTATAGCAGCACTATACAAAGGCCTAAAGATAATGTGATGATTTACGTTGCATAAGCAAACAACCTCAAAGTGTTATGGCTTTGTTGTTTAAGTCTAAGGAAGGAAGATTGATTTAGTTGGTGAAGATAGGTTTTACTGTTGAAGATGGTCGTGCTGCCCACCTTGCTAGCTCCAAGCTCCTGCAGCGACGAGTTTGAGTTATCTAGTGTGTCAAGTTATAATATCAAATCAGGTGGCCCTATGGTTGAATTTCTTTAAATTTTATGAAGGCATATTAAAGTTGATTAGAG
>NW_018231297.1:84498-90990 GCF_001263595.1 Phalaenopsis equestris | reverse complement strand
AGTAAGGTTTTGGTAGTTTTCCTAACCCTATGTCATATCTTGGTGGGTCCTTAGGAGTTTAATTAAGGATGATTTTGTCAAGCAAAACATATTAAGTTTAGTAGATCTCTGAGGTATCCAACACATCTAGAGAAAGAAGCAGGTTCGTGCTACTCTCTCGCTACTTGGTAGAAAATCCCGAGTTCTTTTAAACTTATAATGTTACTTAATAATTCATCCTGTAAATATCCTTAGTGCTCAGTGAGCATTCATGTCTCATATATCCCTAAGAATATGGTAATTATCACTTGTAATTCAATTTAAGAATTATGTGGGTGAAGACCCTTAAAGAGAAGAGATATAGCCAAATTTTGACTTGGGCTTGTAGCATTTGAAAGATGTTCTAATTTTCAATGATTTTTACTTTTCTAATCCTTATTCCTTATTTAAATGAAATTTTGAAATTTTATTTAGCCTAAGTCATTACTAAGCCCTTAAGATTTTGATGAGTGTCTTAATCATTGCAAATGAAATTGACTTATAAGTGATGATGATGATTCATGTTTTTATTTTTTTTTGTTCATCAAATAGGGCTATTAAATTAGTGAATTATTAACACCTAAAATCGTACCCCTAAATTTAGGATCATTTAATCGGCTAGACTCTCAAATTTATGTAATTTAAGGAAATTTCAAATTTATACTTTTTAATTAGGACAAGTGAGTTGGTTTCTACCAGTTTACCCCTTGTGTTTCAATCATCCAAATATGTTAATTAGAATCAAATATTTCTCATTTCCCATTCTGAAATTAGGCCTAAATGTTAATTAAGGCTAAATTTCCAAAATCACACATTTGCCCCTAAAGCTCTATCACTTCATAATTCATCAAATTTAATCCAAATAACTTTAGAATTTTTATCCTACCTCACTCATGGGTCAATTAAGACATCAAAGGAGAAAGTATGATTTTTCAAAATTTAATTTATTTATATTATTATTTTTAATTCAAAAATAAAATTTTTCAAAGAAAATTCATAACTTGTCCAAGGTAAATCCTAATCCCTTGAAATTTTTACTGAAGCTAGGATTGGACTAGAGAAGCCTTTAGACCAAATTACATGATTTTTTTTTATTTTATTTGAATTTTAAGAATTATTTTAAGTTTTGGAGTGTTTATTAATTATAAAATATTTTAAATGTGGAAAATTAAGTTTTATATTTTTATTAAATCTCTCTAATGTCAAGAGACATATAGAAACAAATTTCATATTTTTTCAATTTTTATTTGAATTATTGGAATTATTTTAGTAAAAATCCATTTTTATCATTTAAAAATTATTTTACCTTCAAAGTTCAATATCTTTATTCAGAAAATCAGGAAAAATATCCATATTATTCCTAAGTGCTTAGGAAGCAATTTAGAAAATTTCCATGAATTTTATTATTTTTGTGATTTTTATGGATTTTTAATTATTTAAATATGTAAAAGTAGGCTAAAGATCAAGTTTTTATTTTAAATACCATTTTCTTTTTTTAAAAAATAATTTTTTATAAATTTTTGAGTTATATTTTGATTTTTAAAAATCATTCAAGTGGTAAAAAAGATATTTAACTTAAAAAATCAATTTAGGCCATCAAATGGATTCAAAATACTTTAAAAATTTTATGGTGACTTCTATGGATTCTAAACAATAGTGGAGATTAAAAATCAAGTCATTTTAATTTTCTTAATTTTCAAAATTAATTATCTAAGTGATTTAGGGTTTGTGAAGATTAGGTGCATTTTAAATGACTTGACTCATGAGTTGGCTCATGAGAAATTTTCTGACTTGACTCATGAGAAATTTTCTTAAGGGTTCTCTAGTTATAGTAAACCTTCCAAAAATTTCTTGGATTTTTCTAAGAAAAATGCTAATTATTATGATAAATTTAAGTAAATAATGTGCATAAAATTAAAAAATATGGATCTCTGTCTAGAGGTTTCCTCTGACTTTGGAAAAAATAGAGAATGTTTCCCTTGATAGAGGCTACAACATGCCAAAAATTTAAGTTATGGTGATAAGTCTACATGCATGGAGAGTTTAAATACTCCTAACACTAGTTCAATTTAAAAAAATAAAATATTTATCAAATAGTCATAAATTTTAATTCACATTATTTTTCTCTGTTCACTGAGCAAGTGAGTATTTTTATTTTAATTTTGTGATTTTTCTACACAAAGTTATGTATTTTTGAAGTTTTGGGGATTAAATAAATAAGAAAAAGCCCCTATTTTTCTACTTTTCCATGTCAACCTCGAACTGGTCGAATAGGCCATGTGTCGCTGCCTGATTGGGTGCCACCAGCCAGCTCATTTCTCACCTCATCGGACCGCGCTCCGTCCGACACGATCAGGGCCGCCCAATCAATACATGCTAGATCTGACGGTCACGGGTCATCGTCCCAAATGAACTGGACCAAAAAATTGTCCATTTTAAAATGTTAATATCTCACTCGATTCTCAATGAAATTGAGTGCAGTTTTTTTTTAAAATGCTCGTCTTGATTAGTCAAACACATCTGTCAAACACATCCATATGGTTTATGAACCCTTAAATTAACTTTATATTCATGAATAATTAAAAGAAGCTCGATTTACGGTTAACTTTCAATACCTTGGTCCAAGAGGGGTAGACTCGATTGCATGCTTGTAGAAGCTTTGTATGGATCATAAGAGCATAGGGAAGGAGCCTTTGGTCTTGGTGAAATGCCTAGACCTAAATTCGACCAAGGCCGATTTCGGGGTTTGCTCGAAGTCCACCTTAGGGTGGCTGGGTGATGGGACTTTTATGGGGGATCTTCCTCTCTTGATGTTGGTATGGTGTGGGTGCAATTAATTTGAATTTGGTGGAGGTTTGGAGGATGTCCAGTTTCGGCCTTGAAATTGAGCTCCAAAATTGAACTTGAGCAATGGCTTTGAGTGGCTATGGAAGGTGTTGTTAAGCTCAAGAGGTCTCCAAGAAGCTCTGGAAGAAATTTTATAGAGTCTCCCCAAGGAACTTCAAGCTCTCTATTTTTTGCCTTGGAAGGGGAGTTTAAATAAAATGGCCTAGGCTAGCTGCCAAGGCCTATTGAGGGGTGCATTTGGTTGCTTATGTGGAGGGCAAAGAAGCTCCAATGAGCAACTGAGCTGATTTGGCATTTGGGTTTGAATTGGGTGAAATCCCTTGCCTTTACCATGATTTTGGCCATTTTGCAGCCACCAAGGTGGCTAACCGGCCAGGCCTTGATCACCTCTTGGCTCAGGGAAGTCAGGGGAATATGTCACAGCAATTTATTGCAATGAGGTATTGTTTCGGCAAAGATATCTCAAGCCTAAGAAAAAATAGAAATCAAATCCCTTAATTTGAGGGACCCTTGGTCCATGGATCATCTAGCTTGGGTTTGATGATTTTTGGCTTAGTCTTAGGGTCCAACTAATAGCTGTGGTGGAGTTAATTTGATGGCTTTAGGGTGGTTAGGCCACATTTAGTCCATAGGTCCAACTGCATCCAAGTGCATGCAAATGACCAAAAATTGGGTTTGAGCTAGGTTATCCATGTCAAGTGGCCCAAATAAATGTTGCATTTGGTGTATATGATTGTAAGGACCAACTTTGGTAAGGGATGAAAGTGGTTTTAATTTTAATTGGATGGTTAATTTGAAGGATTTTGGAGATTTGGTCAATTTGTGCATGTTGGGCTAGACTTGGGTCTAGATTGGGTTAAACTTGAGCTAAATCCAAATTGATTGTTGAAAATGGTTAACAGGAACCTCATAAAGAGTTTACAACAGAAATTGGGTGCCAAATTTGGGGTTAAGACATTCAATTTGATGACATTAGGTCATGTGGCCAAAATTGGGGCTTTGATCTAAATGAAAATTGGGCTCAAATGATGGACCAATTGAGCTTGAATTTGGTCTATATTGGTCATATAAAGGGTGAATTTGAGTTTATAATTGAAATTAGGGGAAATTGAGACCAATTTGATAGACATTTAAGGTAGATTTGGGGAAAAATGGGTCTTTAAAAGGCAATTTGCGGGTTTTGTCAAAGATGGTCAAATTTGTCTAATTGGGTCATGTGGTAGTTGAGGAAAATGAAATTGAGAATATGTTGGAGGTTTAGTGAATTTTTGGGTTTTTTTGGAATTTTGGAATTTTTGGCTAAGGAGGGGTATTTTGGTAATTTGGCAAATTTTGGTGATTTTGGGTAGTTTGGGTGTTTTCAAGGTGTTTTAAATGATTTTTGAACCAACTTGAGTATTTTGGGTAAATTTGGGCATTTTGGCCAAATTTGGAGTCCTAAGGGTATCTAGGTAATTTGGGGGAGTTTAGGGGTAAAAGACAAAATTGAATATTTTTGGTAGAATTGGAAAGTTAACTATCATAAATTAGTCATGGAGTAATGGAAATTAATATCTTTCTTAACAACTTTTTTTATAATAGGATTTAATCTCCTTTAAAGATCAGCTCTAGGTTTACAGTTCTCTTTCATATTAATTATATGCATACAAATTAAAGGACTAAGTCCTTTAATATCAGCAATTGTCCATCCAAAGGCTTTCTTATAATTCTTTAAAGTTTTCATTAAACTCATTTCTTCTTCTATAGCTAATTTTGAGGAAATTATAATAGGTAATGTTGAGGAATCATCTAAAAAGGCATACTTTAAATGTTCAGGAAGTAACTTAAACTCAAGTTAAGGAGGTTTTTCAATCGATGGACAAAATAATTTATATTTTTCTGTCATGTCCAAAACTTCAAAACTTTCTCAAACATAATTTGAATCTTCCTTGTATTAATCTTCAAATCAATATAATTCCTCTTCTTGCTCATGTTCCAACTCTTTCATTTCCGATTTCTTTTCATACGTTATTTTGAAATGACATTCACTTAAATCTCTTATTACATCCATTCTTTAACATTCATCATCTTTACCTTTTACAGGGTATTTCATGGATTTAGAAATATTAAACGTAACTGTTTGATCAATGACACACATAGTTGATTCTCCTTTTAGTATGTCCATCATTGCTCTTCCTGTAACTAGAAAAGATCTACCCAAAATGATAAGTATCTCTTTATATTCCTCCATATCTAACACAATGAAATCACAGAAAAGATAAATTGATCCACTTTCACTAGGACATCTTCTATAACTCCTTTAGGGTACATTATTTAACGATATGCTAATTACAGAGTTACAGTAGTAGGGGTTATTTCTCCTAATCCCAATCATTTAAATATTTATAATGGCATAAGTTTAATGCTTCCACCAAAATCACATAAAGCCTTCCCATAAAATTTGTCTCCTATTGCACATGTAATTGTAAAACTACCAGGATCTTTAAGATTTTCAGGAAACTTCTTCTGAATTATAGCACTGCACTCCTCCATAAGTGAAACTGTTTCATTATCTTCAAACTTTCTTTTTCTACTGAGAATATCCTTCATAAACTTTACATAGCTTGCCATTTGTTCTAAGGCTTCAGCAAATGAAATAATAATGATAAGCTTCTTTAAAATTTCCAAAAATTTTGAAAATTTCTTATCTAACTTCTGTTGATGAACTCTCTGAGGAAATGGAGGTGGTGATTATTCTAAGTCAATTTTTCAGTAGAGAAATAGGTCTTTCAGAATCTTTTGGAGCATCCTCTTTTGATTCTTCAATTTCTTCTCTCTCTACTTCAGTTTCTTTTTGAATCCTACCTTCCAACTCTCTTCTGCTTCTAAGTTGAACTTCTTTTACATGCTCTTTATTCTGGTCTTTTAAATTTATTTCAATATTACTAGGAAGTGTTCCTTGGGATCTATTACTTAATGAATTTTCATTTTGTCCAAGTTGGTTATCAATATTTCTAATTGTAGCTCCTTGACTTTGTAACTGATTTCCTATTTGTAACACCACTTCTTCTATATATAACTTCTTCTCCTTAAATTGTGTATTACTATTGAAGCCTGAAGGATAAGTAGATCTATAATTATTATTCACTTGGTTGTTTCAGTTTTTCAATGGGTTTCCTTGATTGTTCCCAAATTATTGATTATTACCACCCGTTGTGTTATTCCTGTTAAAGTTGGGATGGTTTTTCCAACCTGGGTTATAATAATTTGAATATGGGTTATTCTGCTTGTTATTTATGACATTCAAAGTTTCTAATGATGCTTGAGAATCTACCATTTGGCCTAATGAATTCTTTTCAATCATGAAAATTGGTTGAGAAAAATTCATTTCAAATTGGTCTAACTTCCTTGAAATTACAACAACTTGATTTGTTAACATAGTAAATGCATCAGATTCATGAATATTAGCTACTTTCATTGCATTCACCCTGTCAGAAGGCCATTGAAAATTATTGGTAGCCATTTATTCAATTAAGGCATAAGCGTCATGAAATGGTTTTGACATCAACGAACCACTAGCTGCGACATCGATAATAGATCTAAGAAATCCAACTAATCCATTATAAAAAGTTTGAATTATTAACCAAT
>NW_018231297.1:79958-84298 GCF_001263595.1 Phalaenopsis equestris | reverse complement strand
AGAAAGAAAATAACCTAAGTCTTATGGCATCATCTGATACACCATCATATTTAAATGTAGCACACAATTGTAGAAAATTGGAAAAATATAAATTTGGATCTTCAGTTGGTGATCCCCCAAACTAATTATTTGATACCATTTGGATAATAACAAGTTTAAGCTCAAATGAATTAGCTACTACAGTAATGTCAACATTATTCTTAGTTAAGGAGTTGCCCGTTAGAAGCTGTCGGCCGCCGGAATCAAAATTTCGTCGCCCGCTTCTTAAAGGCATTTTAATTTACATATAAATATATAAGTTTAGAAAAATATGAAATCAAACTGATCCCATATCTTTCACAGTTTAAATGAAAGAGCACTATACCTCAAATCCTGTATCTATCTCAAAAGATAAACACAAGACTTGAGGGTGAGGCTCGATCAAATAAACTAAGAAATGTATGACATTCGTTTGGTCTACGAAAACATTTTATTTGCCGATAAGCTCCCCTATTTAATATGAAGAATTAAATAGGGTTTATATTAAGTTGATTTTTAAAAAGCTTCCTATAAAGACAAACCCCCATAGTTAATTACATCTTAGATAACCAAAGTCACCTAAGAAAACTCTCGATAAAAATCAGGAAATGTTATCTTCAAAGAGGTCAAAAGGATAGGACTTTTCAATGAAATCAAACAAAGAGGTGTGAAAGGGGAATGGTTCAAATTTGGAACATTTATTATGGAATCCAAAGGAGGAAAAACTAGGGGATGTCATAGATCCGGAGGAGAACCTCGGTGACTTCCCAAGCTATCCTATTATTTGGCTTTGGTTTTGAGGAGAAATTATTTAAATGTTTTTGACTTACATTTAAGTGAAAAGATCACACAGATAGCCTAAAAGATGTGAGGATTTAAGTCATGATAAACGACAACCTCAGAATACTAAGACGAGTTAGGGCTTACATTGTATAGCAGAGCTATACAAAAGGCCTAAAGAAAAGTTGAGGGTTTATGTTGCACTAGGCAGACAATCTTGAAATCCTATGGCTTGTTATTTAATTCTAAAGGAAGATATACTGTTGTAGATCCTCTTGTAGCTGAACATAGCCATGCTGCCCATAACATAGCCATGCTGCCCACAATGCTAGCTCCAAGCTTCTCGTCATGCCGAGTTTAAGTTTTCTAACGTGCCAAGTTATGATGTCAAATAAGATGTCCCTATGGTTATGTTCATTTAAATATTATGGTGCATATTAAAATTGATTAAAGTGATACCTATTAAGATCCTATGGTTCTCTCGTTCCGGTACCACTATTTTCTATTGAATTCACTTAGTCCAAATGAATTTACTAAACTCAACTTAATGAGTTCCATATTTTCATTTAGACCCTGAGAAATCTCATTAGCAACCGTAGGTTATCTTCTCTGAGGGATTCCTGATCATTCGATAGAGACGTATTAGTTTAGTTGTAATTGTTGTTTATGATGTTTGTGATTAAATTTTGAGTTTGTCTTATATTTTCATGTTGTGGCGGTGCATTTTATCTTGGCTGATTTTATTTTTGGTTGGCTATCCTAGCAGTTTTTATTTTCATGCAGGGTGACATCGTTGTTTAACATGCAAGTTTTATAAGTATAAAAATATAATGTGGAAAGTATAAGAAAGGACAGCACTGTAAACCGTAAAAGTGTACCTGGCAAGTATTCTCGTTCGACCACCTGAAAGGTTAGTACTTGCAAGGCATGTATTCAATGTTGTAATACTATTGCAAGGAACTTAAATTACATGAGTAGATGAAGGTTTAGTTACCAACCAAACTTCAAGCTATGAATTTTGGTTGGATCTTGAGAGATCCTAGTAGATGATTTTAGAGCAGAATATGGCAAGTCCAATCTATCCTTCAGAATGTCCAATAGATTTCAAAATATTCGAGGCATGTCCCCCGATCACTTTAAAAATTCCTTAAATATTCCAAGTTCAGTTTTGGACTTTTCATATTGTTCCATTAATCATTAGAGGTCGAAGTGTGACTACCCCTTTGCTAAGTGAAACTTAGCAATTTAATTATCCCGAAGATAGGGTACTCGATTAATCAATTGATGTTTTGTTTAAAGGTTATGTGAGTGGGTGCTCCTAAGGCGAGTTTAGGTCATTCAACACTGTGGTTCCTGTGCTTGAGGTCAGGTTTGAAGTGTTTAAAGATGTTAGTCGCCAATCATATTCTCTTCTAAATCTAATCGATTGAGTTTAAATATTGGGCCTAGGCCACTACTAAGTCTTTAACAATCATAATAGGTGAAATCATGATTATCAAGATTTTGATTTTAAGTGATGTGTATTTTTCTCAAATGGTCAAAGCATCCTCAATTTTGAGCTTGAGAAAAGTAAACTATCATCATTTTGACTTAAGCCAATTACTTAAGAATCATTCGATCTAAGTTGACTTCCGAGTCATGAAAATTATGAGGGTTATGATTTTATTGATGTTGTGCAAGGGTGGTGAGTCTGATTTGATCCATATGATTTTATTGATGTTGTGCAAGGGTGGTGAGTCGGATTTGATCCAAGTTTTTATATGTAAGGATATATGAAGTTGACACCACTAAAGCACCAAAAAATTTATCCTTATATGAAAAGTAAGTTGTGTAAACTATATATAATTATAGGCAATTAATAATGAGATTCTATGCAATTATACGTATCATTATCAAGTAATAATGGACTTTCTATTTAAGCACCAAATATTGATCCCACAGGGAAGGTGTAAGTTAGCAATTACAAAATCTTAACAGAAAATTTACAGAAAATCAAAAAAAATCATTGTCACTAATTTTGAATGTTGTGATATTAACCAAACTAAATTAATTAACTATTTTCAAAAAGAAAATGCAAATTTTGAATAATAACTACTAATCTACTAACTACGTTTATGTAATGAAGATTTCTTATGTGCTTATGTGAAAAAGTTCTAATATGAAAAAACATTCTTTACACTACAATGAGTTTTTAGTGAAATGAGATGAGATAAATGTTTATAATATTTCTTGTTCCAAATAGGAGCAATTTTAATTTTCTAATAAAAAATTATTGGTTAATCTTAGGTTTAGTCCCTAAATCTGTGGGCTAGGTTAGGGGGATATTGGATCCCACTCTAGAGCTACCACTTCCCTTCACCTGAAGGCTAACTCTCGCTTTAGTTTTTAAACACTAAGACCACATTAGGGATTTTAGTCTGGCACCCTAAAGATTCTCAAATTCTATACACAATAAAGAATATTTTCCTATTTGTTTGCACTTAATTTCTTGAACGAATTTCTCCTTCATGAAATAAAATGTGATCCTCACTATGTTGTAGAACTCATACTCCATTTCTTGGATCATATGTTTCACAACATTTTTTAACAAATCAATTGGTCAGACTGAAAAGTAAATTAAGTTCGGAGTTGAAAACTCATCATAATTTATTTTATATTTTAGTTATGGCACATTCATTTTATTTCTTCATTTCACCATATCTCAGAGTAGGGGGAGAGATAGAGGGAACAACTCAAACTTCATGAGAAAGATATGACAAAACACAAATTTCATATAAAAAAGAAAGTTCATACAACACTATATAAACAAACAAACTTATCTGAAACTCTTTATCAAAGCAAATCCTTTGTAGCCTTTCCTTAGAAATGCAGGAAGAAGAAATCTCTCACTTTTCTCCTTCTCCAACACTCTTACGAAAAGTTTCACACTAAATCTCACCACTCTCACCACGAAAGCTGTAAACTATAAAAGAAAAATTACGAATTGACTCCGATATGGTGGTGGAATGAAGATGGATTATGAAAATGTGGTGTGGTGGAATGTTGTGGAGCAAAAAATGAACGTAGAGGAGCCCTTTTTCTGATGAAATTCGGCCCCAAATAAAGCCTAAGGTCGGTTCTCCAAGAGGTGCCTCCAAAAATTCATAAAAAATCATCCGAAAACATCGAAACTTCTAGAAAAGGGGTCTGAACCGCCTTTAGCGCTAGTCTGACACTGAGTAAAATCCTCCTACTTTTGGTTGTTCTACGCCGTTGGCACTGACCTTGGTGCTGCCGACTCTGAGTATTTCCTCAAAAACTTCATTTTGACTCCAAATTTCATCATTTTTGCTTCCTTTTTACTTTAAGCCCTAAAAATCAACAACCTGCAAGAAAACATCAAAATACCTTCCATAAAAGTGCAATATCACCAAAAATGAGTATAAAGTATGGGTCTAAAAATGCATATATTTTTGGTATATCAAAATCCCCCATGCTTACATGTTACTTGTCCTCAAGTAACTCCTATACTATATAAAAATATGACTTATGGTAAAGAATTT
>NW_018231297.1:76976-79858 GCF_001263595.1 Phalaenopsis equestris | reverse complement strand
TAAAGATATTTAGTAATTAAGTCTAAGGTTTTTGATCCTCTATTTCTTTCAAGAAAAATTGCAATTTGTTATATTAAAGTCATTTAGGAAATTCATATGAAAAAAAACTTTATAAAACTTTATTAATAATTAAGTAAATATTCAAATCAAAAGTTTATAAAATGTATCCAAGTCTTTTTTCTTAAGTTGATTCAAGTAAAGCCAATCATCTCCTCAAGATCTCCTCAAGTTTCTCCCCACATCTTTTCTTTTTCTTTTTTTTTTCTTTTTTCTTTTCTTTTTGTGAGGGTTACTATATCTAGATAGCCTTTAATAACTTTGAACTTCACTGTCCTCTTCATAAATTTAAAAACTTCTTGCATTTCTTCACTTAAAAAATTTATATTAACTTAAAGATTTCATAAAGTTTAATTCTTTTCTTTTTACATGAATATTTTAAGATTTTCTTAATATTTCAAAAATATAAATTTTCTTTACTAAAAAAAATAACTCCTTATTGCTGGGGTCACTTAAAGTAAGCTCACTAAGAGTAGGGGTTCTATAAGTAGAAGGAATATCCCTGACCAGTCTTCGAGATCTCCAATCAACATGGGACTCATAAGTCTTTATGTTAGCAGGCCCAATCAGTCTTTGAGGCTCAATCCTCTCCTCATCAGGTCTGAAATCAACTCTTGTATGCTCACAAAGTGTGTAAATGAGAGCAGGGTGTGCCAATCCACCAGTGGTCTCTCCCAGAGCAATAGATTGAATGTTCATATAAATGATTAACCCTACATTTATATCCATCACTTGCTGAATACAGAAGTTCAAGATGGCTCTATCCTTGGTCACTTCACTATGATGGTTTGTTGGAATCTTCCTCCCATAAATAAAATTATGTCAGGCCTTAGACACTACATTTAACATAGAAAGGGGAAAGTTAACTTTAACTCCATTCTTTATTTTCCAAGACCCTTTCTCACTAGTCAGAAAAGAAATAACTTCATCTATGGCTTGATATGTAGTAGAAAACGAATGATATTGGCATCTATAAACATCTTCTAATTGATAAAACTCACTGCTTTTTCTTGTAGTAAACTCCATGTTTTTTTCCTCAAACAAAATAAAATCATCAGAAGCCTCAGGAAGGTTGCCATATAATTCCATCACAATCCCATTTCTTGCATCAGCAGTAAAGTAGTAGAAGTTTTCCCACTGCCGAGCGATAATCAATCGTTCAACTTCTCCTCCCAAATTTTTAAAAACATAGTCCTGAATCACTTTTTTATTTTCTAGAAGACTATGAAATCAAGCACTGGCTCTAAAGCTAATAAAACTTTGCTTGTCATATTCTACTTTCTTTTTCCTCGATCTAGGTGCCATATGAAATCTAGAAAAATTTTTTAAAAAAAATCCGAATAAATCCCAAAAATCTAAAAAACAAAATTTAAATCACTTTAAACTTAAATCCACTAAGTAAGAGTTCTTCACCAAAGCATTTTCTCAAAATCTCTTAAAAAAGTTTCAAAATTTTGGATCTAGTCAATGTGAGAAAAATCTTTGGTGAAAATAAAAAATTTTTACTTTACAGTGTAACTCTTAACTAGAGAAGATAAAATTCGAAGTTCCTTTGCCTCTAAATCGCCTCAAATCCACCCAAAATCAAGCCCTAGGTGCAAAACCGAAGGTTGAAGGTGAATTAAGGGGTAAAAATGGAGGTTTGCGGTGAAAATCATGAATTAAAGGGTTAATTGGTCTCTCTCGGGTTGAAGGCGCCGTCGGCGCTGAAGGACCAAAATTAACTATTTTGGTTTTCTCCTTTCAGTTTTCTCCAAATTTTTTAAAATTTTTAAACATAAATTTTTATCTAAATTCATAAATACACATTTCACAAACATTTATTTTCATAAACAACAACAAACTGTCTTTTATATATGAAAATACACTTTTTACAAACGTATTTCACAAATCACAAATTCACACTTATTAAGCAAACTAATTATAAATCAACATCAAAAAAAAGCCACAACACTAAACGCTGACACAAAACTATACACATAATCAAAGTTCAGAATTATAAAGGAAAAACAAAATAAATCAAACCTAACCAAATTCACACAATTACACTAAACACATAAACACTTTTAAGCAAGTAGAGAATTCACAATCTTCAATCATTCAACCTCATCTTCAGTGCTTTCACCTCCTCTAATATCGATATTCATAGTAGGGAGTAATTTTATACAAATAAACTAATGTCGCTGCTTCAAAATTGGATTAAGTGATGAAGCAGGAAAACTATTATATCCTTCATCTCGTACTTCCCGCATATCACTTTCATCCGTCAGAAAATTATAAATATATTGCATCGAATCTTGCGTAGGAATGAAATTTGCATAATGACATATTGGAACATTTTCTATTATATATAATTCATTAATCCTCACAGGAGTAAATGGAACAACCTTACCTCGTATGAAGACAACTCCTTGGGTAATTCCATGTAGATTTGCATAGAACTCCTTCACTACAGGTACAACAACCACAACAGTAGTGTAATACAGAACTTCTTATTGCATTTGCTTATCGCCTTTGCAGAATAATCTTTTCAACTGGAGCACTTGGATTGATCAACCCATGATTAATAAACCCTCTTTCCTTGATCAATCTCTTCTTCGTATAATCTTTGCGTGTCGAAACTAATAAACTTTCTTATATTGAAAACTCCATACCTTGAAGTATTTTCGGAATTGGATGCAATGGAATCCAAAAATAGAAAGTTTCTAGGTGTCTTAGGCAGTTTTTAGGACTTTTAAAAACACCTCCCGGCAGTTATTATGGAGCGAAATCCCGCCAAAGTCTGTCAAAAGTCGCAGGAACCGTCCAACCACTCTCGGGGCCGC
>NW_018231297.1:44263-76402 GCF_001263595.1 Phalaenopsis equestris | reverse complement strand
CATATTTTCATTTTCTCTTTATAGATTTTTGCATTGTCATATGCTTCATTTCTAATCTCCTCAAATTCATGGAGTCGCAATAATCTTTTCTCACTAGCATCTTTTAGATTAAAATTAAATTCCTTAATAGTCCAAAATGCTTTATGCTCAAATGCTTTATGCTCTAATTTATGATCTAATTATACTGGTAAGTGGCATGTTTTTCCAAAAATAAGTCTATATGGGGACATTCCAATAATAGTCTTATAAGCAGTTATGTATGCCCATAATGCAGTATGAATCTAGCAGGTCTAGCAGACCAATCTAATTTATAAGGATTTACAACTTTTTCTAAAATGCATTTAATTTTACGATTTGATATTTCTGCTAGACCACTAATCAGAGGATGATATGCAGTAGAGAATCTATGCAATATATCATATTTATTGATTAATTATTCGATTCTTTTATTTTTGAAATAAGATCCTCCATCAGTCATGATTACCCTCGGTGTTCCATAAATTATAAAAATATTTTTAATTAAAAATTTAGAAACACTCCGAGCGTCATATCTAGCCACAACAATAGCTTCAATATAATCAACAACAAGTAATATATATAAATTTATATATAAGGGCATAAATGGTCTCATTTTCCAAATGAAGGCATAAATTGTCCCATAAAATCTAATCCCCACACATAAAAAATTTTAGCTTCTAATGTGTAATTTAGATACATCTCATTTCTTCTAGATATATTTCCTACATGTAGACATCTATCGCATGTTTTAAAATATTCATTAACATTTTAAAAAATAGTAGGCCAATAAAATCCAGCTTGTAAAATTTTATATGCAGTTCACTTTGTTCTGAAATGTCCTCCAACATCAGAATCATGACATCTTTCAATTATCTATTGAGTTTCTTCATAAGGCACACATCTTCTAATAGTTAGATCTTTACATTTTTTATATAAATATGAGTTATCCCAAAAATAGTCTTTCGAATCATATATAAACTTCTTTAATTGTGGATTTTTTATACCAGGTAGTAGAATATCACTTACAATATAATTTACTATATCAGCATACCATGGTACATCCATTTCATCAATACTATATAATTGTTCATCAGGAAAATTCTCTAAAATTTCATTTGCAAAATCAGTTAATATTTCTATTTCTAATCTAAACAAATGATCATCTATTTGATTATCATTTCCCTTTTTATCAATCACCGTAAAATCAAACTCTTGCAATAGAAGTATTTATCTAATTAATCTTGGTTTAACATCCTTCCGTTGCATTAAATATTTAATAGCAGAATGATCTGTATGCACTATATATTTAGTTCCAATTAAATAAGGTCTAAATTTATCATAGGCATAAGAAATAGCTAATAACTCTCTTTCTGTAGTAGTATAATTAATTTGAGCCTCATTTAGAGTCTTGCTAGCATAATATATAACCTTAAAAACTTTACCGTGTCTTTGTCTTAATACAGCCCCAATAACATCATCACTAGCATCCCACATTATTTCAAACAGTTTTTCTCAGTTAGGTGGTACTATTATAGGTGCAGTGACTAGTTTCTTCTTTAATAATTCAAATGCTTTTATGCATTATTCATTAAAATCAAATTTTGTATCTTTTTCTAAAAGTTGGCATAAAGGCTTAGTTATTTTCGAAAAATTTTTTATGTAGCGCATGTAAAAACCAGCATGTCCTAGAAAACTTCTCATGCATTTAACACTAGTAAGTGGTGATAATTTTTCTATAACTTATATTTTTGTAAGATCCACTTTCATGCTTTTTTCAGAAATTTTATGCCCAGGTACAATACCTCCAGCAATCATAAATTGACATTTTTTACCAATTGAATACTAAATTGACTTTTTCACATACTTCTAGAACTTTTTCTAAATTATTAAGGCATAGATCAAACGAAGTTCCAAATATGGAAAAATCATCCATAAACACTTCCATTCTATGTTTTATAAAATTAATGGGCATTGCATAGTCCAAAAGGCATTCTACAAAAAGCAAATGTTCCATATAGGCTTGTAAATGTTATCTTCTCTTGATCCTCTAGAGCAATTGGAATTTGGTGATAAGCAAATCTATCCAACATTTGGTCTAGAAAGAGTAACGGAAAGCGGTCTAGAAAGAGTAAAGGAAAGTGATATTTTATAGTGGCCATATTTAATTTTCTATAGTCATTGCAAATTCGCCAACCAGTTACTTGTCTTATTGGTATTAATTCATTTTTCTCATTTTTTTCGACAGTCACTCCTACTTTCTTCAGGATACGGTGAATTGGGCTTACCCAAGCACTATCTAAAATAGGATATATATATTCAGAATCTAACCATTTTAAAATCTCCTTTTTAACAACTTCTTTCATTATTGGGTTTAATCTTCTCTGAGGATCAGCTTTAGGTTCATATTGTTCATCTAATAAAATTTTGTGCATACAAATTGAAGCACTAATTCCTTTAATATCGGCTAAAGTCTATCCGAAAGCCTTTTTATACTTTTTCAATATTTCATTTTCCTGTTGATCATTTTTCATTTCTTCCTTCTCTTCATCAACTTCAGTTTCACTTTGGATTCTTATTTCAATTCCTTTTCCACTTCATAATTGAAAAGCTTTAATTGAAAAAAGCTTTAATTTGCTCTTTATTTTGATCTTTTAGATTAACTTCCACAGTACTCGGAAGAATTCCAGAAGGTTTGTTAATAAGTGCAGCAGCAATATGTCCTAATTGATTTTCAATATTTTTGATAGCAGCCCCTTGATTCTGTATTTGATTTCCCATATTCAACATGACTTCTTCCATCGTCAACTTTTTTTCCTTAACTTGTGGGATAGGATTGGAGTTAAATCCTGGAGGATAATAAGGTAAAAAATTAAGATTTCCTTGATTGTTTAGATTTACATATGGATTCACCTAATTATTATAATTATTACAACTAAAATTAGGGTGATTTTTCCATCCAGGGTTAAAATAGTTAGAATAGGGATTATTATTTCTATTATTTATAACATTTAAGGTTTCAAAAGATGATAAGTATCAATAATAAAAATTGTTAGTAGTCATTTCTTCAATTAAAGAATATGCTTCATCAAAAGGTTTTGACATTATTGATCCGCCCACAGCAGCATCTATAATATATCTTAATGATCCTACTAATCCATTGTAAAAGGTTTGAATTATTAACCAATATGGCAAAGCATGGTGGGCACATTTTCTAAGAAGATCCTTAAATCTTTCCTAGGCTTCATATATCGATTTCCCTTCAAAATGACAAAAAGCTTTAGTATCATTTCTAAGCTTAGCGATATTTGAAGGTGGAAAATATTTAGCCAAGAATTTTTGTGATAGTTCTCCTCAAGTTCTAATAGATTTAGGAGCTAATGAATTTAACCAAGCCTTGGCTTTATCCCTTAATGAAAAAGGAAAAAAATCTAAGCCTAACAACATCATTAGAAACTCCGTCATATTTAAATATAGCATAAATTTCAAGAAAACTAGCAAGATGTATGTTAGGATCTTCAGTAGGTAATCCTCTAAACTGATTATTTTGTACCATTTGAATAAAGTAGGTTTAAGCTTAAATGAATTAACAACAACATCAGAATTTTGAATAGTTAAATGAAGTCCATCTGCCATCGGATTTGCATAATCTTTTAAAGGTCTTTGTCGATTCTCATTTATTAGATTTTCTATATTATTTGCTATTTTTTAAAATTCTTAATTTCTCTTTATTATTTTGAATCTTTCTTATAGTACGTTCTAATTCTGAATCGTAAGGCACTAAACCTTCAGATCCAATATTTTGCATAAAAAAATAAAGTAAGCAAAGTAAAATTATTTAAAAATAAACTCTTAAATAAATATCCTTTTTCAATTTTTGATTTTTTATATTTTTTGTGTTTTTATATATTTGTATATATATATTATCTAAATTTCCTAATTTATCAAAACTATTTAATTTAATTAAATGTAACCATTGTCTTCCTCAGCAACGTTCCAACTACCGGATACGCCAAAAACTTGATCTTGATTTTTATATGTAAGGATTTATAAAGTTGTCACCGTTAGAGTGCCAAAAACTTGATCCTTATATGAAAGGTAAGTTGTGTAAAATATATATAATTATAGGCAATTAATAATGAGATTCTATGCAAGTATACATATCGTTATCAAGTAATAATGGACTTTCTATTTAAGCCCTCGATCCCACGGGGAAGGGCCCACGGGGAAGGTGTAAGTTAACAATGATAAAATTTTAACATAAAATCAAACGAAATCACAATCACTAATTTTTAATGTTGAGATATTAACCAAACTAATTTACTTAACTATTAGCAAAACGGAAATGAAAATAAATGAAAATTTTGAATAATAACTAATAACTACTAATCTACTGACTATGTTTATGTAATGAAGATTTCTTATGTGAAAAAGCATCCTTCCCACAATAATGAAATTTTGGTGAAATGAGATGAGGTAAATGTTTATAATATGTATTGTGCCAAATAGGAGCAATTTTAATTTTCTACCCTGATACATTGCATAAAAAATTATTGGTTAGTCTTAGGTTTAGTCCCTAAATCCGCGGCTAGGCTAAGAGGATACCGGCTGCCCCTCCAGAGCTCCCCCTACCCTTCAGCTCCCACTTCCCTTCACCTGAAGGCTAACTCTCGCTTTAGTTTTTAAACACTAAGACCAAATTGGAGATTTTAGTCTGTCACCCTCAAGATTCTGAAATTCTATTCCCAACAAAGAATATTTCCTTATTTATTTTCATTTAATTTCATGAATGAATTTCTCCTTCATGAAATAAAATGTGACCCTCTCTTTGTTGTAGAACTCATACTCGATTTCCCGGATCATATGTTTCACAACATATTTTACAAATCAATTGGCCAGATTGAAAGGTAAATTAAGTTTGGAGTTGAAAAAACATCACAATTTTTTTAATATTTTAATTATGACACATTCATTTTATCTCTTCATTTCACCATATCTCAGAGTAGGGGGAAAGATAGAGGGAACTACTCAGACTTCATGAGAAAGATATGACAAAACACAAATTTTGTATATAAAATAAACAAACTTATCTGGAACTCTTTATCAAAGCAAATTTTTTGTAGCCTTTCCTTAGAAATGCAAGAAGTGAAATGCAGGAAGAAGAGATCTCTCACTTTTCTCCTTCTCCAACCCTCTTACAAAAAGTTTCACACTAAATCTCACCACAAATGAAGGAAAAATTACTAATTGACTCTAATATATTGCTGGAATGAAGATGGATTTTGAAAATGTGGCATGGTGGAACGTTGTGGAGCAAAAAAAAAATGTAGAGGAGCCCTTTTTCTGATGAAATTCGGCTCCAAATAAAGCCTAAGGTCAGTTCTCCAAGAGGTGTCTCCGAAAACTCTACAAAAATTGTCCAAATACTTCGAACCTTTTAGAAAAAGGGTCTGAACGGCTTTTTCCGCTTTTTGCGCTAGTCTGGTGCCGTCGACGCTGAGTAAAATCCTCCTTCTTTTGGTTGTTCTACGCCGTCGGTGCTGACCTTGGCGCTGACGACTCTGATTTTTTCTCCAAAAACTTCATTTTGACTCATAATTTCATTCTTTTTTCTTCCTTTTTTACTTTAAGCCCTAAAAATCAACAACATGTAAGAAAACATCAAAATACCTTCCAGTAAAGTGCATCATCACCAAAAATAAGTATAAAATATGGGCCTAAAAATGCATATATTTTCGGTGTATCAGATTTCTACCTTTTAACCCCATTGTATTCCAATCATCCAAATATGCTTATTAAGATCAAAGTTACTCATTTTCCCTTCGTTAATCCTAAATTTTGGTTAAGACACCAAAGTCTAAAACTAACGCTTTGTCCTTGGGGTACTTCTCCTCATAACTCTTTAAACAACACTCAAATGATTTTGAGAGTTTAGTGTCATATCCATGTTTTTTGGAGTGACCATTCCATGGATCAATTAAAATATCAGAGACCTCTCAAAATTTTGATTTAATTTAATTTAGTTTAAATAATTACTTAAATTTAGAAGATAGGATTTTCAAAATTTAGTTTATTTAATTATCCAAAATAAAATTTATATTTATGAAAATATTATTAGAAGATTTCTAAGGTTAAAAAAACACAGACAAAATATCATGATTTTTTTGAATCAAATTTCCTTTATTATTATTTAATTTCTTAATCAATTTCAATGATTAAATTAAATAGAAAATAATATTTTAATTGTAAAAACTATTTTATATTTTTAATATACTTCTCTGAGTTCAGAAAACCTAGAGAATCAAATCTTATATTTTTTTTATTTTTAATTTATTTATTATAATTATTTTAGTGGGAGAACATGAAAAATTCATTATTTTTAAGCCTTTAAAATACATTTTTAACTTAGAAAAAGTAAAAAAAAATATCCTAATGAATTCTAAGTGATCAGGGGACATTCCCACTCATTTTGAACCATTTTTTGTATTTTTGAAAATTTTAATTATTTTAATTATTTTTAATTCAAAATATATTTTAAAAATGAAATATTTTCACAAAAATAGGTTTTAATTTTTATAAGATGCCCCTGATCATAAGGAACTCAGAGAAATATTTTTCATATTTTTTCTAAGCATATTTAATTTAATATAATTTTTTTGTACAAAAAAGCAAAGCTTCCTTAAAAATTCATTTTAGTGCTTAGATTAAGTCAAATAATTTTGATATTTTTATAGTAAATCATCATGATTTTTATGGACAGTGGAGAAGTGATTTTGTCAATTCTTAATAAGTGTATAATTTACATAAATTAATAAAACTTATATGCATTTAATTAAATATAAAAATGTACAAGATGATTCAAAGCATCACAATATTTTTCCTAGACTTCTTTGACCACAAATGACCTACTAAAATTATTCCCATAATTTTCATATGGATATTTTGATTTATATAATTAAAATAGCTAAAATAATCACCATAGTATGAAAATTAGGGTTAGAAGCATAGAGATGCCCTCTGACCTTGGATGCCCTCTGATAGAGATGCCCTCTGACCTTGGAAAAATCAGAGGACATGGCCTCTATCATGAGGAACAAACCTTCAAAATTTTAAGCCATGGTTAGTAATTCTTAGTCATGGAGAATTGAAATACAATAGAGGGTATTTAATTCATTAAAAATCAAGGAATAAGAAAATAATTTTTTATTTTTAGTCCATATTATTCTCCTCTGTTCACTGAGTAAGAAGGTATTTTTTTTATGATTTTTCTACACAAAGATATGATTTTTTAAAGTTATGGGCATTTAAATAAATAAGAAAATCCTTTTTTTCTATTTAAGTGTCGCGGCACCGCGTCAACCTACGGCGGCTCCGAAGTTCCATGTGGTGCCTTCAGGTTCGGCGCCGCCATCCACCTTAGCGCTGACTCAACCCGTGTTTTGTGTTCCATTCCTTTGTACGGTGCAATCTTGTCCATTGGTTTGATACATGCGCGATCGAACGGCTCTCCGTTATCATCCCCAAGTGTTCAAATGACCTAACCCATAAGCCGTTCACATTAAACCCTAAGATCTTCATCTAGACTCAACCAAATTGCATGAGGTTTGTTTCTAAACCTTCTTCTACTCAAGACAAACACATCTATGTGATTGATCAAGTGTAAAATCAAGCCATTACAAATGGAGAATCAAAATAATCTCAGGCTAGGGTTAGAGCTCAAAACCTTTGTCTAAGAGGGGAGGCCTCAATCAGATGGTTGTGGCTGCTTCAATTGGACCCAACAAACCTCCGGATGAAGTCTTGTGCCCTGGTAAATTGTCTGGGTATGAATTCGAGCAAGCTCAATTTCATGTGTTGATCAAAGTCCATGCTAGGGGCTATTTTAGAGGGGAATTTGATGGGGAATCAACTCCTCTCACTGTGAGGATGGTGTGTGCACAATTAATTTGAGTTTTGTGGAATGTGGAGAGATGTCCTAGTTTTAGGTCAAAATTTGAGCTAAAAATTGGGCTTCCACAGTGGGGATCAGTGGGGGAAAATGGTGGCAGTGAGCTTAGGAGTTCTTGGAGAGTGTCTGAGAGTAATTGGACAGAGTTTCCCCAAGGATTTTTAGCACACCTCCTTTTGGCCATGGAGGAGCTGATTAAATAGAGGAGCTTAGAGGTAAGCTCAAGGCAAATTGATGGGTTCAAAGAACTGCTTAGGTTGAGGGCTGAGGATCTCTAAAGAGCCATTGGGATGAGGTGGCTTCTATGGTTGAAATTAGGTTTAATTTAGGGGTGGTTGCCCTCAATTTTGGCTCCTCCAGTAACTAGGGTGGCTGGCCATGGCAGAGGAGGTGTTTAGGTGGCTCAGGAACCTCAGACAAATCTGTCACAACCATTAATTTGGGTTGGTGATAGGTTTAGGCAAAGATATATTTTTGTTAAGCAATTTAGGAAACAAATCCATTGATTTAGTGGACCTTTAGTCCATGGCCCATCTAGGGGGGTTAAGTATGGTTTAGCTTGGTCCAAGGGAGAGTTTAGTGGCTGTGGAATCATCAATTTACTGGCCTTAGGATGGCTAAGTTAATTTTGGTACATGGGTCCAATTTGGGGTCCAAATGAGAAAAGGTTGGGTTTGGGTTAGGATAGCCATGAATTTGAGCCAAATTTATTGATCAAAATTGT
This sequence comes from Phalaenopsis equestris, assembly GCF_001263595.1. Classification (NCBI taxonomy): domain Eukaryota; kingdom Viridiplantae; phylum Streptophyta; class Magnoliopsida; order Asparagales; family Orchidaceae; genus Phalaenopsis; species Phalaenopsis equestris. Next base: position 67,715 of record NW_018231297.1, on the reverse strand, counting down.
GTAGATGATTTTTATGAAGATTGTTGGTGAAGGATTGAAGTGATTTTGAGTTCAATTGGAAGCTCAATTTGAAAGATTTTGGGATTTTGGTCAATTTGGGCATAATGGACTAGACTCGGGTCTAGGTTGGACTAAGTCCAAATTGATGGTTAAAAATGGTCCATAGGAATTTCATGAAGAGTTTTCAACATGATTTGGGTACCAATTTTTTTGGTTAGAGCATTCAATTTGGTGGGATTAGGTCATATGGCCAATTTTGTGCAAAGTTGGAGAGTTTTGGATTTGGGTCAAAATTGAGTGAAATTGAGACTTGAAAAAGGTCAATTGAAGGTAAAATTTGATGTTTAAGAAACTTATGAAGAATTTATGGTCCAATTGAGGCAATTGAGTAGTCTATGGGTTCAATTTGGTGGGATTAAGCCATAACGCAAAAATTGGGGTTTTGAATTAGATCAAAATTGAGCTCAAAGCATAGACCAATTAGGCTTGGATTTGGTTTTTATTGATTAAATGAAAGATTAATTTGAGTTTATAATTGAACTTGATGGGAATTGGGCTCAAATAGATGGACATTTGAGGTGAATTTGGAGAAATTGGGCCTTTAAGGGCAATTTGGGGGTTTTGGTCAAAATGGTCAAATTGGCCAAATTGGATTCAATTGAATGGTTCAAATTGACTTTTGGGACATTTGAGGTATTTTTGGAGGTTTTGGAAAATTTTGGGGTGCCAAGGATTTTTTTGTAATTTTGGCAAATTTAGGGGTATTTTGGTAATTTTAAAATTTTTGGGTGGTTTTGTGTAATTTTGGTATTTTCAATTGGTTTAAAATGATTTTTGAGCAAATTTGGGTATTTTGGGTGAATTTAAGGATTTTGACCAAATTTAGGGTTTCAATGGCATTTAGGTAATTTCGGTGGATTTAGGGGCAAAAGGCCAAGTTGGACACTTTGGTAGAATTGGGGTGCCAACCACCTTATATGAGCCATGGACGAACGAAATCCCTATTTGGGTCTTCTATGTACTGGTCTTGGCTAAACCCTAGCCTAGGGCTAGTGGGTTTAGGGGACCATCTACATGAGTCTCCCAAAAGATCAATGGATCAAAGCCAATAAGTTTTGGTTCAGAGTTTGTGAGTGATTGTGGGTGAAAGTGAGTGTAAGTGAGTGAACTAACTCCAGACCAATACCCAGGGTTAACCCTAAGGTCAAGCAATTCTATGGGAACTCTCCTTGAGGTCCTCCATACTGATCCCACCTTCTAAGTGCTAGAGGTTAGGACGAGGTTAGGACCAATATAGGACCAATATATGGAACTTCAAGTCGAGCAAGGAAGAGTTTAGAATTTCTAATGGTGAGGGTTCCTTTTCTAGTTTTATAGGAATAGATAATAGGAAAGTCCTATGGCTAGAACCTAGGCTACTAAAAAAGAAAAAACTAGACCTCAACGTCAACCAAAAGTGAGGTCGGGTCGCAAATGGTCCCCCAATAGGGGTGGTGTGCTGGGCAAACACACTGCGCGTATTGGTGTTAACCAAAAAGAACAACAAAACTAATAAAGACTCATAAGTCAACAAACATAGAAGGAGTATAAAATTTGAGTGCTAGTTGTTCCGACTGGGGAGTTAGCGGTGCACATCTGACTGAAATCAAGTAGTAGGAACTCTCGCGGGGATTGGAGAGTGGGCTTGAAATTATCGAGTTTCAAATGTTTTCATAGGATGAGAATCAGATGGGAATCAATATATAGGTGTTTACCCCAAGATGGGAATTGAAATTTAGGTATCAATCCCAAAAAAAGAGTCAAAATTTAGGTACTGATTTCGAAGACTGAGAGTAAGATGTCGTGTTCTATTCAAGGCGGCCTTAGACCTATCTCGAAGATATGTGTAGAGAATCAGATGTCGTGGTCCCATTCAAGGGGTTCATATACCAATCTCAGAAGGTATGTGCAGAGAATTGGATGCAGTAGAGAATCAGATGTCGTGGTCCCATTCAAGGGGGTCATATACCAATCTCAGAAGGTATGTGCAGAGAATTGGATGCTGTGGTCCCATTCAAGGGGGCTCTTATACCAATCTCAGAAGGTTGAGAATAGGATGCGATGTTCCATTCAGGGGAGTCTTACTCCAATCTTGAAGATATGTGTAGAGAATTGGATGTCGTGGTCCCATTCAAGGGGGTCTCATACCAATATCAAAAGGTTGAGAATAGGATGCGATGTTCCATTCAGGGAAGTCTTACTCCTATCTCAAAGATATGTGTAGAGAATTGGATGTCATGATCCCATTCAAGGGGGTCTTATACCAATCTCAAAAGGTTGAGAATATGATGTGGTGTTCCATTCAGGGAATTTTTACTCCTATCTTGAAGATATGTGTAGAGAATTGGATGTCATGATCCCATTCAAGGGGGTCTTATACCAATCTCAAAAGGTTGAGAATATGATGTGGTGTTCCATTCAGGGAATTTTTACTCCTATCTTGAAGATATGTGTAGAGAATTGGATGTCGTGGTCCCATTAAAGGGGGGATTTATACCAATCTCAAAAGATTGAGAATAGGATGTGATGTTCCATTTAGGGGAGTCTTACTCCTATCTCAAAGATATGTATAGAGAACTGGATGTCGTGGTCCCATTCAAATGTGGGTGTTATACCAATCTCAAAAGGTTGAGAATAGGATGCGTTGTTCCATTCATGGGAGCCTTACTCCTATCTCAAAGATATGTGTAGAGAACTGGATGTTGTGGTCCAATTCAAGGGGGGTCTTATACCAATCTCAAAAGGTTGACAATAGGATGCAATGTTCCATTCAAGGGAGTCTTACTCCTATCTTGAAGATATGTGTAGAGAATTGGATGATGTGGTCTCATTCAAGGGGGTCTTATACCAATCTCAAAAGGTTGAGTCACATTAGGAAGGAAAGCTCTGTGGCCCAAATCCCACCCATGAAACAGTGGAAAGGAGGTTAGTGTTTAAGTATTGGGTTCAAGAACAAAAATGTAGTGCAGGAAGTTTGAGTCTATAAATATGTATCATGTGAAGATAGGTATTGGTGAGAAAGATTTGTGAAACATTGTGAGATTTTAAGCAGAATGTGAAATTCTGCGAGGATTGTGAGGAGAATTAGTGCAGACGAGGACAGTCACATTGCGCGAGCAAAGAGTAGAAGACCTTGAAATCGATAGAATCAACTCAACAGATTTATTTTCTTTTCTTGTTGTTTTTATCTTATTTAATTATCAGAATATATTATTAAAAAAAAATTGGTTTGTTTCTTTCAAAAGAGAGTATTTTATTTGAATTTTATTATTATCAAGTTTTCATTGTTTTGTTCTTTGTTCAGTGTAGTCCCGAACCAATGTATGGTTCCATGGCTTTTATCCATCACACAAAAGGGTAATTGTGCAAACAGACAAAATTTTTGAAAGGTATTTCATTAATATTCTTCAAAAAATGTTACAGATTGAGAGAAGGCCAAAGCCTCAAAAGGTACAACATGCTAATCGCATCAAAGTACATTTAGAAAAATCTCATGCTTAGTACATATCTGAAGCTGCGCATATCCGATACATTTATCATCATATCTGCTATGTCAAAATGCAGTACAAAAAGGTGTCTCTTGAATGTCCATCTCTGGTGGGATGAGCTCTCGATTGAGCTGACATATTAAACCACGCTCCAGGACAAGAATTTTCTTTGCATGTGCTTAGAGGTGAAACCCTCTCATAGCTCGTACGGCAGTAGTTCTTCCAACTCCGGGTTTGGCCAGAATTCGTATGGCATTTTGTTGCTATCCATTCTTTGAAAGTCACGGACACCCTACGGTATCGTACCCCTAGAATACAGAGTTTGGCAATGTCTGTTCAATTTTCTTTAAGAACCAGCACTGAACCCACTGGTAGTGGAATCTCCATGGACCCTCTAAACTCTCTTAGGCCAATGATATCAATTTATTATCCACATAGAATGTTTCTTTTGCTCATGAAAGAGACCGTGCAGAAAGGCCTTACAAAATTATGATGATCTATCTGCGGAGGAATGTGATCGCCCTCGTCGTAGATGTTGATGATGCAGCTGTTAGGAATGCAATCAGGTGGAATTATGCTCCATTATACCATTCTCTTGATCATCCATTTTATCATGGGAGGTAGCAGATCCACCTCAACGTGTCTCAGAATCCCCGGGGGATTCCCTTGTTTGTCCTTGGTGAAGTTGTAAAAACAGCCACATTGTATGGTGATTCTGCCTTTTCCATGCATCCATTTTCATGGCTCAGGATAGGTTCTTTCCATCAGAAGGCCTGCTCGACCTCTATCTCTCTGATCAAAGATGCAGTCAAGAATACTTCTTTTGTCGCTTTCAGAGAAGACTCTAGTGTACAGCTTCAAGCCTTCTAGTATTGATGAATCTTCCTTGAACTTCTTCATAGAATTCAAACTCCCTTTTGTTTACTTCACTCATTTTATAGTATTTTGTCGTTCTGATAATCAATCAGCGGCTGTCGAGGGTACTCCCTCATTTAAATATCAGCAGAAATTAGAGTTGTTGCTGTCTCTGTCTCCAGCGGAATATATGACTCTGCATCTAACAGGATGTATGGCTCCCACATTGGGTGATCAGTGCTCTGAAATCCATCCTCGGTGGATGCGTACACCTCTAAAGTACTATAATGCTCTAGATAGAGAACATTGCAATTTGGGCATTCCATAATTGCCCCTGTAGCTGGTGTCTATGTGAGAATCTCGGAGTTGCATGTTAGGCAACCCATACAAAGAGCGTCTAAAACTCCTGGTGTCTCCCACTCTGGAGCGAACTCAGACTCATCTTTTATGGCAAGCAAGCTGGAAGAGGCCTTTCTCATGCCTGGATTGTAGATTTTCCCCTTAGAGATGGAGGTAATCATGTTCTTTGTCTCCTTCTGGAGTCTTCCTTCTTCACGTAAGAAAGCCCTATGTTTTCGGCGGTTGGTGATTCTGTGCTGAGTTCTCTGCAGCGGTGCGTCTGGTGGTTTTTTATCATTGGCAGCGATTAGGCCCACGGTTGGCACAGTTATCATAGACAGCATGCGACTAGTCCTCTCCATCAGGTCTTGTTTTCTACCCCCTTCCCCCCCCCCCCCTTCAACGAGGAATTATCCCTGGTGCCAATCTTTAGCATCAATGGTAGCCTTTCATTTTCTCGGCGGCTGACCACATCCTTTAGGGGACCCTCATAACCCATGTCAACTTGACTGAAGTCCATGTCGAAGTCTATGGTGCCGCTCTGTTGCGCACTTTCCTCATTAAGTGCGAGGTTCCAGCCATCTTTAAAAGCAAAAACCAGCCTCTGCCCTGACATTTTCTCTGCAGACGACAGAAAAAAATATCAGTGAGCTGAAGTGTGTAATTTCAAAAGTCTTCATTTTATTGAGGTTAATTTATTACAAAAAAAAAATTTAGACTCGGTCACAGAAGTTTGGCCAAATAAATAACCCCAAAACAATAAAAATTTGAAAAAGGCAATTCCAAGCAGCGTCAAGTTGCATAATATGTCTTCAGGTATCGTCTATTAATCAGCAACATTGGTCTTTCACCCTAAAAATCCACCAGCTTGTAGGCTCCTCCCGAGTAGACTTTTTCTACGAAAAATGGTCCCTCCTAAGTTGGCTTGAATTTTCCACCTATCTTGTGGCGTACATGAATGGGCCTTTTGAGCACGAGAATGAGATCACTAACTTTGAATGTCCTTGAGCGGACCAATTTGTCATGAGCTTGTATCATCATCGCCTGTTAATGCTCCAAATGCTGTTGTGCTTCTAAGCGTTTTCCTTCGAGACTTTCTAATTCTTCAAATTTAAGTTTTGCACTTACTTTTATTGTAAATTGATTGGTGACAGTGACCCTGAGTGATGATGTCTGAACCTCTGAAGGTAGTACGACCTCAGACCCATACTCGAGCATGTAGGGTGTACACTGCGTGGGAGTTCTGAACATTGTCTGATATGCCCACAAAGCTTCTAGTAGTCTCTTAGCCAATCTCTTTTGTTTTCATCCAGTGCCTTCTTCAAAATCTGTACCAATGTCTTGTTGAAGGCCTCAGCCAGACCATTTTCTCTAGGATAGTAAATTTTAGAGTATCTTCAGTCTATCCCGTGCCTTTTGACAATATTATTGATTATTGTGCTCTTGAAGGCTAGTCCATTATTGAAGATTATTCTTCGCGGAACTCCAAAATGGTAGACAACTTGGCTTTTGAAGAACTGAAGGACGTGTTGTTCCATAACCTCTTCTAATGGCACTGCCTCTGCCTATTTGGAAAAGTAATCTATAGCGACAAGTATATATCTATGTCCTTTTGAGGATGGAGGGTCTATCAGAACTATTATGTTCGTGCCCCAACACTAGAATGGTTATGAAGCAACTATTGGGTGTAGCACATTTGGGGGTTGGTGCAAGACCACCCCATGCACTTCGCACTGATGATATCTTCTAGTTGTATCCATGCAGTCGGACATCATTGCCGGCCAATAATATTCAATAATATTCGAGTCTCTTAATCCTTCATTTTCATCTTTGGTCCTTACTGGTGAGCGCCATACAGTCCGACGTGTACTTCTTTGACAATATTTTGTGCTTCGGCTCTGCTTAGGCATCGCAACCACATCTGGTTGAATAATCTTCTGTAGTGGAAATCACCTACTAGAGGATATGACATAGTCATTCTTGTGATGTGATGTGTTGCAAACTTATCCTCCAGTAGCTTTCCAGTATGCAAATATTCTATTAATGGCTTACACCAATCTTTGTTGTTGTCAGCAACCACAATCATCATTTCTTCTTCTTTTCCAAGCTTATATAGATTATCAAGGTGGATTCGAGACAGAACATGTCTTCCTCGTATCGTGATGTCAACAAATTCTTCTGGGGGACATGCTAATTCTTTTGTAAATTTTGCTAGAACGTCAGCATGCGCATTATCTCCCCAAGGAACGTGGTATAAAATCACATTAGGAATCTGCTCGAGTACCTTCATGGTGTATCAGTGAAATTCTGGTAACCTTGGCTTCAAAATCCTGTATTGTCCAACAACTTGTTGGATGACGAGTTGTGAATCACCATAGACGACAATATATGTTATGTCCGTCAAAATTGCCAACTCCAACCCAGTAATTAAGGCTTCATATTTCGCTTTGTTGTTGGTACATGGCTCTGTCAGGTGGTATGAGAACCTCAACATACCTTTATTTGGTATGATAAAGATCAAACCAACCCCTGCTTTGCCTGGTATAACTATGCCTGATCTTTTGTCTTTTCTGGCTGATGAAGCTCTGTCGAAGTACATCTTACAACAATGCACACTGGAGAATTCCATTTGTAATATATGTTCATCTGATAGTTCATCATTAAGAGGGGGCCTAGTTGGAAGTCGGTGTGCAGCGAGGAAGTCTGCTAAACTTTTTCCCTTGATAGCACTAAGGAGAACAAAAGTTATATCAAATTGCAATAAAATCATTGACCATCTGGCTATACGTCCAGAGAGTGTGGGTCGGGTCATCAAATATTGCAATGGATTAACTTTCAAAATTAGGGTAATCCTACGAGAAAGCATGTAGTGTCTGAGCTTCTAGGCGGTGAAATTCAAAGCTAGACAATGCTTCTCAATAGGTGGATACCTTATCTGTATCGGTATTAGATGAAACAATGCTTCTCAATAGGCGGATACCTTATCTCTATCGGTATTAGATGAAGACTCAAGTAGTAAAGTGTGTTTTCTTTACCCTCGTCATTGACTTGGGCTAAGAGGGCTCCAAGGGAGTCATCTAAGGCCACGGTATAAAGTATAAAAGGTCTCCCAGGGAGAGGGACTGCTAAAATAGGAGGCGTCATTGAATATTGATTAACTTCCTCAATGGCCCGCTGGCATTTCTCCTCCCAAACGAATTTGGCGTCCTTTTTAATTAATGCCGAGAAGGGCTCACACCTACCTGAGAGAATAGAAATAAAGTGACTCAGATATGCCAAGTTTTCTTGGAAGGAAAGTAGTTGTTTCAAAGTTTTGGGTGGAGGCATTTCTAAGATAACTTTAATTTTATCCGGGTCGATCTCATTTCCCCGATAACGGACAATAAATCATAGAAATTTCCCAGAGGTAACACCAAAAGCGCATTTTAAGGGATTCATCTTGAGCTGATATCGTCGTAACCCTTCGAACACGATCCTCAAAATTGCGTAAATGGTCTATCTTTCATTTACTTTTGATGACCAAATCATCCATGTAGCATTCCTCTTAGTTGTGAATGAGATCATAAAAAATCTTTGTCATGGCTCATTAGTATGTTGCTCCAGCGTTCTTCAACCCAAATGACATCACTGTGTAGCAAAAGATCCCAATCAGTGTTTTGAATGTTGTAAGTGCTGCATCTTTGGAAGTCATCTTGGTTTGATTGTATCATGATGACCCATCCATGAAGGAGAAAATCTCATGTGTCGAAGTGATGTCCACCATAATTTCTGGTATTGGCAACAAAAATTCATCTTTTGGACATGATTTGTTCAAATCCCTGAAGCGACAAAAACACAGATTTGTCCATTTTTCTTCTTAACATGTACAGTGTTAGCTAACCATGTGGGGTATTGCTCTTCTCTTACAAAGTTGGCGTCTATTAATTTCTTCACCTCGGCAATGACTTGCTACTCTATCTCAAGGCGCATTCTTCTTGGAGCTTATTTTACTGGGGTCATATCTTTGTCCACCCCGAGCTTATGAACTGTAACCTTTGCTGACAGTCCTGGCATCTCATCATAACTCCATGCAAAGCAATCTTTGAATTCTATTGTCAGTTTAATTAATTCTAAAGATTCTTCGTTATTGAGTAGAGAACTTATAAATGTAAGTCGGGGCTGCTCTGCCGTCTTGAGGTTAATTTCATTTAATTCATCAACAGTTGATTAGATTAATTTCTTCCTCAAATTCTGGCAGAGCATTTTCTATCAGCTGATCAGTAGAGTCGTCCTCCATATCGAGGCAATCCCCTTCCGATTCACTAGTAATAACCATGCAAAATTCAAAGTCGTCGACTGGTCCGACTGTACCAAATCCGAGACCCTCTTTTGAGTCGAGAGTTCGACTTTAATTATTCCACAAATATTCAAAAAGTTGAAGTTTGTCTTTTAGTATTTATTTTGGCAAATGCCCTTGTTGAATTAACTTTTGTACACAAGGTAAAAAATAACCAAAAGGCAATTCCACTAATTCATTAGGATCCTCATCCAAATTTACATGATTTTCAAGATTATTCGAAGCAGAAGCATGGTAAAACTTGATCGGCTTTGAACCAGCGCTACGGACTTCCTTGACCACTAAACTCTTGACCTTTTGAAGGAGAATCAGAGAAAGGGTCATGGCGTTCACATAGTGGTTTATCCGATCATACATTGTCTCATATTCTCTTTTCTCTGTATCTTCTAAGGATATTTCATACTGTGGTTTCTTCCATTTTGTCATCATGATTTCTCATCATGATTTCATCTTCAGAACTTTCTTCATCATCAATGTTGATGGTATGCCTAGTCCATTCAATAGTTAAAATGGTTCTTGCTCGTCCACGTCCCTAGCCTTGACCCCGGGTGCGCGAACTAAAGAAACCTCCATCAACTCGTTGCAAAAGAGTGGTGGAAGATTGTTGAAGTGGAGTTGAATGGCCTTGCCATTGTAATTCTTCTAGATCTTCACTTTTATCCGTCATAACCTCACGAGAGAAGACAGTTTTCTTTAGAGGTGAGTAGTAAGCAGCGTCTTCGTGAATGCCAACTTCATGAACAGAAAAAGGTTATAAATTTCCCTTGATGCATTGTTCTTGTCCTTCTTTTCAGTAGTTGATGCACTGGTGTAGAGATGACGGAACCATGTTGTGTTCGTGAATCCATGGTCGACCTAGTAGAGCGTTGAAAGAGATCTCGACTGATATGAAATTTAGCGATTGTTACTAGTTCTCCAGCTTTCATCAGTAATGTAATTGATCCAAGGGCTAATGTCCGTAGACTCATCTAGTTGAGAAATGCTCCGAGATCTACTAGAATTCTAGACAATACAAATCTACTGATGTTAACGAAGATATAGAGTGGACATTTATGCTTAGCAGTACCGAGCAACAAGTCTTCATCTGTAAAGGTTTTCCAGACTATTCTTTCAATAAGCAAACTTCATCCGAAGATGTGATGGCCAACTAGGCTAAGCAAATCTCTAGGGTCATGTAAAGCTGTAACCAGAGACTCTCTCATCTCCTTTGACAAAATTAAACCATCATAGATGCTTAGTTTGGTTGACAACTTCCTAAGATGAGCTAGCACATTGTAGCCCACTTTGTATGGTCCTCCAATTTTCTCTTGGTTATGTGTTTCTTCAGCTGGCGTAGGTGGAGGTAGCTATTTTTGAGTTACTATTTGCTTTCCTTTATCTGTCGGAGCTGTTCTCGGGGGGTAATACCTTCCCGCTTCTTAAGTTTACTTTTGTAATTTCTTCTTCTTGAGATTTCATTGTAAAATCTTTTGGTGTTTCTTCTTTGTCGGAGAGATCCAAGCTAATAGCAATTGGTGCATTGTGGCACTCGAGGATTGACTCCTCACTCTCGGTGCTATCGTAAGTGGTACTGTCGATGTCTTCTTCGGTCTTGTTAGCCAGTTCATTGGACTCAAGCACATCAAGCATGATTTGAGGATCGTTTTAGGAATCGAGATCAAAGCTAGATCGGTCACAGTCGATTATGTTATCAATAGAAATAGTTAAAACGTAGCTGAAATCATAATCATTATAATCATAAGACCCCGAAAGGGCAAAAAGATAATCATACAAGGTCAAGGGTTCGAAGATTTTCTTCCCCAAATCCGAGAGAACCAATCTAGCAGAGGCAGCCCCTATCCTACCCCCGTGCTATCAGTCTTCATGGTTGTATTCTTCTTCTTCTTTATCTTTGAAGATGATGGATCTTTTGGCAAAATTTTCATCTCAGTCTTGGCAGGCCAAAGTCTTCGAACGGAAGCTTGCACTGATGCATTATGGATCTAGTTTAGTATCTTCTTGGATGATTTGCTCCAGACTGTACTCCATCCATCTTTTTCAATATACAGGTCAATCAAAGAGATTGGCTTGGTCGAAATCATATTTATAGAAAAATTTTCAGGTTCTTTTAGATATTCTTTCGGGATTGTTATAATCACTTCTTTAAGATTTTTCTCGAGCCAATCCTTAAAAATGAAACATTCCTCTATGGTGTGTCTAAACAATCTGTGCTATGGACAATAATTTGGTTGATCCTTCTTGTCGACCTCTTCTGGTTTCTTTCAATCTGGTAGTCTGAACTCGGGTTTCTTCATCAGACTTCTAAACATTTTGGGTACAACTTCATCTTTGAAGGAGTACACCACTTTCCTTCATTTTGCAATGGAAATTTTCCTGTTCTCTATTCGGTACCCTGAGATGATTGCTGGCTAGACTGGCCATACTATTGTGTTTGTTGTTGAGCATGCTGCGATAATGACTGACAAGAATTCTGGTGCAATTTTCTGCAAATATCTTCATTGGTTGTTTTCCTTTACCGACCGTTGTCACTGTTCCAGACTTCTTTTTAAATACTCTATTTGCCTTAAACTTTTCAAACTTCTCATGAGAATCCATATGTTTGATTTCTTCTTGAAGACTGCTAGCTTTGCTGAGTAGCTTCTCGAAGGATTTGATGGTGAGCCCCTTTAAACATGAAGGCTACTAGCCCATGGGTGCTCTTGAGTAAGATCTCAATTGCGTGATGTTTGTATAGCTGAGGTTCACATTTCATGCTAAGGTTACTCCACCTCAAAATGTAGTCCACTAAAGTCTTGTTGGGCTTTTGCTTCTGCATTATGAGGTCTCCAATAGTGACGTGGTGTTGCGCTCTAGTAAATCTTTTCACGAACAACTATTCTAGCTCACCGAATGACTTGACTGATCCATTGGGTACTAGTTAAAAGCGATCCCTGACAGCCTGCTGACAAACTTTTGAAAGAAAAAAGCTTTATTTCCTCTAGCATTACCGCAACTGGCTCAGAAATGTGCTATATGTTGTTTGGGATTTCTAGTCCCATGGAATATCTTAAAGTTTGGTGACAAAAAACCTTTGGGGTACGGTATGACATCAAACTCCTCTGAGTAAGGTCTACCCTTCAAAATCAATGCACCACCCTTAGATTGGATTAAGGCCTCCCGAACTTGCTCAACCATTTGTATAATTTGTATAAATTCCTCTTCTAGCATGGCGCTTGATGGAGAATCCTTCTTTTGTTGATCATCCCTATTTGCTGAGGTGACTTCCTCCTTTCATCTTTGAGTGTATAATTTTTAGCTGATTGATTTTTGGAGAAGCTAACTCTAGGGGTTGAGACTGTCCCTGAACTGTGGCCATGGCGGTCATGACAGCAGCCATTTCTTCCATCCTTTTTCTCCATTTAGCTGATTTGCTCATCCCTTAGGAAGATTGCCCTACGCAGCTCATCTACAGTGTTCTCCTCAATGCGAGGTTGAGCATCACACGCAGATGCAGTGGCTCTAGTTTTGATGACATGGACATCCATGAAATTTTCTTCGAGGTAATCATAAGTCAAAATCTTCATCATCATGAATGGAAACTCCATGTTCTCGGGCTAACTCACAAATCTCAACTTTGAGCTTTTCGACCTTTTCTTCGATTATTGATTCTTGGATTGTCTTAAGGTCTGGAGGACCCTGCTAGACCTCTTCCACTTACTCCTCCATCTCGTTAGCAATTGCGGCGACCATGCTGGATACTTCAAACCCTTGCCTTATTCCATGATTCTACCCTATGGGCTCACTGAACCGTATTAGTACGGTGACATTGGGTATCCATACCCTTTTATTTGATGGTGGTGTCTTGAGACGGAGTGTCTCACTAGGAACATCAGCATGTCAAAGAGAGGTAAGCTCCCCATGGTGCAGACTTGATATTATCAGCATGTCAAAGAGAGGTATGCTCCCCATGGTGTAGACTTGATATGGTACTGAGTAACCTCTTCGTCTTATCCTTTGGATTTTTAAGAACATCCCTATGACTGGTAGTTGGTAGAATTCTCGGACCCAGAAGTGACTTAACTGGTCGACAGCCCGTGAGTCTAGTGGTAGTAAAATCAGTAACATCAATGGTGGTATCAATACTGCTCCCCAGGCGGAACCAGATGGGAATGCGAGGAAGTAAAGCTTAAGTTGATTTCTTGGAGCGTCTGGTAGATCTGACGTCCTTTAAAATTTATTTCTTCATGTCAGGGGATACTGCATGTCCCACTCATTTGAGTAACTCACCAACTGAACATCCTTCTTTGGCAGCTAGTTTCTGAAAAACTGAACTAACTTGGGTGATGGGGGCAGGTTTCTTCCTCTCCCCACCATGTCCATGATTTTTTGGTAAAGTAGCGGCGATCTTTTGGATACTTTCATACCCATTGGTATCTATTAAGGGATGGAACCTACTCCCAACCTACTCCCTTGTAGAAGTGGATAAGTCTCCAATATTCTCGATTCCTTCTGATTAGTAACCTCATCAACAAGCACCTTCTCAGAAATCTGGGCTTCAGTAGCCCTCCGAACCTTTCGGCTGTGATTTCTCCATTGAGTTCGGGTTAGCAGTGCAGTCCTCAAACTTGATCCGATTTTGAATATTGACGGCAGGATAACCGATTCCACAGTCGGGTCTTCAACAATCATGTCTTCTTTTCCCTTAGCAGAAGCGGGGACAACAGGCTTGGCAGGTGCCGTGGTGGCAGTAGTCTTAACCTTCTTGTAAGAAGGAAAGTCTTGAGGGCAGTTCAAGTTAAACTTAGCAGAGGGTTCTTGAACCTCTGGAGCGGCGAACTCCATTATGTGAACAGGGCTTTCCTGAGGATAACCTCCAGATCTTCAAATTGGACTCCAAACTTAATGGTGGGAACGACATTACGGGCATCGCGGCTCGTTGGCAGGTTGAAGGAGAAAGTGAGCGTTGGAAATGCCTTTGCAGCAGCTTCAAAAAGAAATCTCTGGGGTTAGCTGCTTGGTCAATACCTCGTAATCTTAGTGCGAGCACTAAAAAATTAACAGAGGTCGATATGTAGACCGGGTAAGTTTTATTTAATTTGTGGATATTTTAAAGTAAAATTAGTTTGAAAGTAGAGAGATTTAATTAATATAAGGAAAATTTGAAAGAGCACCGCAGCATGACAAAATCTTATTTAATTTGCAAAATAACAAATTAAACTTGAAAGGGAAAAAGTTAAGTTCAGGACCAACATAACAATGCACAATGCCCAAGTGGAGCTAGTCCACCAACACACCTATTGGGGGTCCGACCCCACACAAAGATTAAAAAGGTCCTTAATGGCCTCCTTAACCTCTCTGTTCAAAGGTGGTTGAACAGACGGTCCTGAAGTTTGAAAGAGTTGACCATACCGACCCAAGACAGAAATGGGTAAAGCATGCCAATGGAAGAAGGGTAATTTGGTCCAAGAGGGCATGGACACATTACCAATGTATGAAGATAATATTTCCTGATTAACATGGAGAGAGAAGTTATTCCCCGACGGAGTAGCAAGGAGATGTCGACACTATTTTTAGTTAAGGAGTTGCCCGTTGGAAGCTGTCAACCGCTGGAATTCAAATCTCATCGCCCGCTTCGGAAAGTCATTTTAATTTACATATAAATGTATAAGTTTAGAAAAATATGAAATCAAATTGATCCTATATCTTTCACAGTTTAATGGAAAAAGCACTATACCTCAAACCCTGTATCCATCTCGAAAGATAAACACCAGACTTGAGGATAAGACTAGATCAAATAAATAAAGAGATTTATGACATCTGTTTGGTCTGTGAAACTATTTTATTTGCTGACAAGTTCACCTATTTAATACAAAGAATTAAATAGGTTTTATATTAAGCTGGTTTCGGGAAAGCTTCCTATAAGGTAAGCCCTTATAGTTAATTACATCTTAGATAACCAAAGTCACCTAAGAAAACTCTCGATAAAAATTAGGATATCTTATCTTCAAAGAGGTCAAAAGAATAGGACTTTTCAATGAAATCAGACAAAGAGGTGTGAAAGGAGAAGGTTCAAATTTGGAACATTTATTATGGAATCTAGAGGAAGAACTAAAGGATGTCATAGATCCAGAGTAGAACCTCGGTGACTCCCAACGCTATCCTATTCTTTGGCTTTGGTTTTGAGGAGAAATTATTTAAATGTTTTATCTTGCCAATTTTGTTAATTTGGGCTTACACTTTTGTAAAACGATCACACAAATAGTCTAGAAAATGTCAGGATTTAGGTCGTAACGAACGACAATCTTAGAATCTTAAGACGAGTAAGGGCTTACATTGTATAGCAGAGCTATACAAAAGGCCTAAAGAAAAGTTGAGTTTGTCTTATATTTTGAATTTTGTGGAGGTGAATTTTATCTTGTTGATTTTAGTTTTGGTTATGGTTTTGCGGCTATCCTAGCAACTTTTGTTTTTATGCAGGGTGACATCGTTGTTTAACATGCAAGTTTTATAAGTATAAAAATATAATGTGGAAAGTACAAGTAAGGACGGTACTGTAAACTATAAAAGCATACCTAGCATGTCTTCTCATTTCAGCAACTGAAGGGTTAGACTATAAAAGCATACCTAGCATGTCTTCTCATTTCAGTACCTGAAGGGTTAGAAATTGCAAGGCATGTATACAATGTTGCAAGAAAATTTTGAATTACATGAGTAGATGAGGGTTTAGTTACCAAACCCCAAGCTATGATTTGGTTAGATCTTAGAAGATTTTAGTAGATGATTTTAGAATAGAATATGGCAAGTCTAATCTATCCTTCAGAATGTCCAATAGATTCTAAAATGTTCGAGGCATGTCCCCAGATCACTTTGAAAATTCCTTGAAATATTTCAAGTTCATTTTTAGACTTGTCATATTGTTCCATTAATCATGATTGGTTGAAGTTTGATTACACCTTTGCTAAGTGAAAGTTAAAAATTTAATTATCCCAGGGATATGGTACTCAATTAATCAATTGATGTTTCTTTTAAAGGTTATGTGAGTGGGTGCCCTTAAGGAGAGTTTAGGTAATTCAACTCTGTGGTGCCCGTGATTGAGGTCAGGCTTGTAGTGTTTAAAGATGTTAGTAACCAATCTTATTCTCTTCTAAATCCAATTAATTTAGTTTAAATATCAGGCCTAAGCCACTACTTAGCCTTCAACAATCATAATAGGTGAAATGGTGATTATCAATATTTTGGTTTCAATGATGTGTATTCTTCTTAAATGGTCAAATCATCCTCAATTTCATGCTTAAGAAAAGTAGACTATCATCTTTCCGACTTAAGCCCATTACTTAAGGATCATTTGATCTAAGTTGACTTCCGAGTCATGAAAATTAGGAGGGTTATGATTTTGTTGATGTTGTGCAAGGGTGGTGAGTGGATTTTTACCTTTTAACCCCATTGTATTCCAATCATCCAAATATGCTTATTAAGATCAAAATTACCCATTTTCTCTTGGTTAATCCAAAATTTTGGTTAAGGAATCAAAGTCTAAAACTACTGTTTTGCCCTTAGGGCACTTCACCTCATAACCCTTTAAACACAACTCAAATGAATTTGAGGGTTTAAAGTGTCATATCTATGAGGTAACTATAATGTTTTGAGGAGAACATGTGGACCTCTAAAAATTTTGATTTAATTTAGATAATTATTTAAATTTAAAAGATATGATTTTCAAAAGTTAATTTATTTAATTATCCAAAATAAAATTTATACTTGTGAAAACATTTTTAGAGATTCTAAGGTCAAAGAAACACTTAGACAAAATATCATGATTTTTTTGAATCAAATTTCTATTATTACTATTTAATTATTTAATCAATTTCAATGATTAAATTGAATAGAAAAGAATATTTTAATAGCAAACATCATTTTATATTTTTAATATACTTATCTGAGTTCAGAAAACCCACAGAATCCATTTTTATCCTTCCTCATTCATGAATCAATTAAGACATCATAGGAGAAAATCCGATTTTTCAAGATTTAATTTAATTTACATAATTATTTTCATGCAAAAAATATGATTTTCCAAAGAAAATTCCTAACTTGATCAAGGTAATTCCTAATCCTTTCAAATTTTTATTGGAAGTAGAACTAGACCAAAGAAGCCTTTGGACAAAATTTCATGATTTTTTGAGATTTATTTGAATTTTAAGAATTATTTTAAATTCTGAGGGTATCTATTAATTATAAAATATTTTAAATAGAGAAATGTAAGTTTTATATTTTTGAAAAGTCCTCTTGAAGTTAGAGAACTCAGAGTAGAAGATTTATATTTTTTTTCAGAATTTTATTTCATTTATTGGCATTATTTTTAGTGAAAATTCATTTTGGCCTTTAAAAATCATTTTTAAGCTTTAAAATTCAATATCTTTATTTATAAAATCAGAAAAAATATTCTAATTGTTCCTAAGTGCTTAGGAAATAATTTAGAACATTTACATGAATTTTATTTTTTTTATAATTTTTATGGATTTTTAATTATTTTAAATATTTTAAAAATAGACTAAAAATAACGTTTTTATTTTGAACTCCATTTTATTTTTATAAAATATCCATGATCACAGAGAACTAAAAAAAACAAGTTATATAATTTTTCAGGTTATGTTTTGATTTTTAAAAATTATTTTGTTGCCAAAAATGTTATTTGTCTTTAAAAATCAACTTAGGTTACCAAATCAACTCAAAATATTTTGGAATTTTTATGGTGAGTTATCTGGATCCTATATAATAGTGGAGATTAAAAATCAAGTCATATTATTATTTATATTTTTCAAATTTAATTCGTGAACCTACGGCGGCTCCGAAGCTCCACGCGGCTCCGAAGCTCCACGCGGCGTCCTCTGGATTGGCACAGCTATCCACCTCAGCACTGACTCGGCTCGCTGTTCGTGTTCCAGTCCTTCGCCTGGCGCAATCTCGTCTGTTGGTTGGATACATGCGCGATCAAACCACTCTCTGTTATCATCCCCAAGTGTTTAAACCCAAGAATCGTTCACACTAAAACCTTAAGTTCTTCATCTAGACTCATACAAATAGCATGGGGTTTGTCTTTAAATCATCACCTACTCAAGACGAACACATCTATGCAGTTCATCAAGTATAAAATCAAGCCGTTACAAATGAAGAATTAAAATACACTCAGGCTAGGGTTAGAGCTCAATACATTTGTTTGAGAGAGGAAGCCTCAATAAGATGGTTGTGGTAGCTTCAGTTGGACCCAAAAAAGCTCCAGATGAAGTCTTGTGCCCTCGTGAATTGTCTGGGTATGAAATTGAGCAAGCTCGATTTCAGGTGTTGATCAAAGTCTATGCTAGGGGCTATTTCACATGGGGCTTTGATGTGGGAATCAACTCCTCTCACAGTGAGGATGGTGTGTACACAATTAATTTGATTTTGTGGATTGTGGAGAGATGTCTTGGTGGCTTTCAGTTTTGGCTCCTCCGGTGACTAGGGTGGCTGACCATGGCAAGTGAGGTGCTTAGGCGGCTCAAGAACCTCAGAGGAATCTATAACAACCATTAATTTGGGTTGGTGATAGGTTTTGGCAAAAATATATTTGGCTCAAGCAATTTAGGAAACAAATCCCTTGATTTAAATCCCTTGATTTAGGGGAAATCCCTTGATTTAGGGGACCTTTGGTCCATGACCCATCTAGGGTGGGTTAAGTATGGTTTAGCATGGTCCAAGGGAGAGTTTAGTCACTGTGGAATCATCAATTTAGTAGCCTAAGTTAATTTTGGTACATGGGTCCAATTTGGGGTCCAAATGGCCAAAGAATGGGTTTGGGTTGGGTTAGGCTAGCCATAACTATGAGCCCAATTGATTGATCAATGTTGTGTAGATGATTGTTATGAAGATTTTTGGTGAAACATTGAAGTGATTTTGAGTTCAATTGGAAGCTCAATTTGAGGGATTTTGGGATTTTGTTCAATTTGGGCATAATGGACTAGGCTTGGATCTAGGTTGGGCTAAGTCCAAATTGACAGTTGAAAATGGTCCATAGGAATGTCATGAAGAGTTTTCAACATGAATTGGGTGCCAATTTAGGGGTTAGTGCATTCAATTTGGTGGGATTAGGTCATATGACCAATTTGGGGCAAATTTGGGGATTTCTGGATTTAGGTCAAAATTAAGTGAAATTGAGGCTTGAAAAAGGCCAATTGAAGGTCAAATTTGATGTTTAAAAATTTTAAGAAGAATTTAGGGTCCAAATTGAGGCAATTGAGTAGGCTATGGACCTCGTGGATCATATGGTTCAATTAGGTGAGATTAAGTCATAGACCAAAATTGGTGGTTTTGAGTTAGATCAAAATTGAGCTCAAAGCTAAAATTAAGCTCAAAGCATGGGCAAATTAGGCTTGGATTTGGTTTATATTGATCAAATGAAAGATTAATTTTATTTTATAATTGAAATTGAGAGGAATTGGGCTCAAATAGATGGACATTTGAGGTGAATTTGGGGAAATTGGGCCTTTAAAGGCGATTTGGGGGTCTTGGTCAAAATGGTCAAATTGGGTTCAATTGAAGAATTCAAATTTACTTTGGGGACATTTGAGATAATTTTGGAGGTTTTGGAAAAGTTTTGGGTGCCAAGAGTATTTTTGTAATTTTGGCAAATTTAGGGGTATTTTGGTAATTTTAAAATTTTTGGGTGATTTTGGGTAATTTGGGTACTTTCAAATGGTTTAAAATGATTTTTGAACAAATTTGGGTATTTTAGGTGAATTTGAGGATTTTGACCAAATTTAAGGTTTCAAGTGCATTTAGGTAATTTCGGTGGATTTAGGGGCAAAAGGCCAAGTTGGACACTTTGATAGAATTGGGGTGCCAACCACCTTATGTGAGCCATGGACCATTGAAATCCCTATTTGGGTCTTCTATGTAATAGTCTTAGCTAAACAATAGCCTAGGGCTAGTGGGTTTAGGGGACCATCTACATGAGTCTCCCAAAAGATCAAGGGATCAAAGTCAACAATTTTGAGTTCAGGGTTTGTGAGTGATTGTGGGTGAAAGTGAGTGTAAGTGAGTGAACTAACTCTATACCAACAACCAGGGTCAACTCTAAGGTCAAGCAGTCCTATGGGAACTCTCCTTGAAATCTTCCATACTGATCCCATCTGCTAAGTGATAGAGGTTAGGACCAATATGCAGAGCTTCAAGTTGAGCAAGGAGGAGTTTAGAATTTCTAATGGTGAGGGTTCCTTTTCTACTTTTCTAGGAATACTCAATAGGAAAGTCCTATGGCTAGACCCTAGGCTACTAAAAAAAGAAAAATAAACCTCAACCAAAAGTGAGGTCAACAAGTAGGTTTTTGAATACTACAATGAAGTTCATCTACCGTAGGGTTGGTGTAATCTCGTAAAGGTCTAAACTCTTGATAAATTTCCACATTTTGATTGTTTTGGCTTGCCATTTCTATAATTTTTTTAGATCATTCAGAATTTTTAATTTTTTTTTAATTTTTTTGATTTTTCTGATTTTTTAGGCAGTTCTTTCTAATTCAGAATCGTAGGGCACTGGTCCTTTAGAACCTGAACTACGCATACACTAACCTAAAATAAAAATAAAATAGCACACAAAATAAAATAAAATAATTGTTAAAGTTTAAATAAGATTTTCTAAAAACACAATTTTACTTTTAAATCAATTAATATCCCCAACAACAATGCTAAAAACTTGATCCTGAAACTACTTATATGCAACAGTCTAACAATGTCTCTGATTATATTTTCACTTATATTTTCATACTTTACAGCAGAGTCAAAAACTTGACCCTGAATCAAGTATATGTATCGTTATCAATTAATATAGGACTTAATGATCAATACCTGAATGTCGAACCCATGGAGAAATTATGCAAAAGGAAAAATAAGCAATATGCTCTATTGAACAACAAACTTTCTATTTAAAAAAATCTATTGAACAACAAACTTTCTATTTTAAAAAGACAGTTACTTAAACTAGAGATGTATTCACATTAAGTAAAATTCAAATCTTTTTGAAATTTTTGATCTTTTGACAAAACAATAAAACTTCTAAAGATAACTTGAGTTTATGTAAAAGAAAAGCACTTGATATGAAAATATCTTTCTCCTTATCATGAATCAGTAATAAGTATAGGATTTATATTGTGGAAGTATGTACTAGAGATGTTATAAAGAACATTGACTAATTTAAAGTTTGAATAGTTCTGAGGACCGGCTAGGCAGGGAAGATACTAGCTCTCACTCTAGAGTTCCCTTGATTTCCTCCACCTGGGGGCTAACATCTCGTATTAGAACCTAAACATTAAACCAAGTTGGGGGCTTTAACATGTCACTTCAAAGTCCTTTAACTCTACTCTCTTCAATGATTATTTCCCTATTTATTTGCACTAAATCATATGAATTACAATCTCATTTATACAACCTCATGTGATTCTTTCCAATTGTTGACTGAGATAATACCAGGCTGGTTCTAACATGTTTTCACAACAAATTTTAACATCTGGATAGACAAAATCAAGAAGTGAATGAAGTTCATGGATTTGAATCATCACAACTTCTTCCAACATTAAAGATTAATACTCTCCACAACTTCCATCCAACACTTTAATTGCTTATCATTTTAAGGTGAAAGATAACAAAAACTACTCAGAATCCATGGAGAAAACAAAACCATACTTTAGTTTAAAAGTAGAAATCATTGTCAAACCAATAAGAAGTCTTAATTAAAACTAGAAGTATTTCAAAACAGAAGATAAAAACTTATTTAAAAACAAAAATGAAAACTTATCTCAAATCATCCACCAAACTCTTAAAGTTCCTTTAAATCTCTTCTCTTTTACAACACTCTATACTCTCAAAATAAAATTAAAAATAAAAAGAAAAAAGTAAATTTGATATGTCTAAATCTCTCAATAAGATTCTCCACACTCTCTCCCTCTTCAAGCACCCATCTCAAATGTCCCAACTTCCTTCTTTTTAAAATCTCCAAAAGGTGCCTTGGAAATTCTTCAAAATGTGTCCAAATTCAATGTATTCTAAAATGGATGCCTCCTTTCGATAATATTTTCATTCCTAGTGGTCATAACCACCTTCTTTAGCCAATAGGTGCCTCAAATTCCTATTCAAAATTTGGCCAAATGAAGAAAACTGTTAAATAACTACCTTTGGCGCTTAAGTGCGGGGCATATGGTGCTTAGGCACGACCTTCTCTGTTTAACCCTTCTCTGTTTAACCGGCACACACATAAGCACCAGATCTGACGCTTAGGCGCCAAAACACTTTAGCACAAATTTCACCTCTTTGCTCCAAATTTCATCTTTTTCACTCCTTTTTAGCATTTTTCACCTTTTTACTTGTACCTAAAAGAAGAACACACAAATACCTTCCATTAAAGCGCAATATCTCAAAAATAAGTATAAAAATGCGTCTATAAACACTATATTTTAGAAGTATCATGGATCACCTTGTTTTAGTCCTCGATTGGCATTGAAGAACCCATGAGCCCTGCCATTAAGAAGAATAGAGATACCATTTCCTTTTAGCCATCTATATATGAGATCACAGAAAGGAGGTGAAAAACCCCCTGCTCTTATAATGTTCAGTATGAACTCCCAATTAATAGTATCATATGCTTTCTTGACATTAAGCTTAAAAATTAAATTCCCACCTCTATAAAGTCTATCAAGGTCTGTTAGCAGCTCTTGAGACAATAAAATTTTATCACAGATGCTTCTCCCAGTAATGAAATTAGCTTGTTTATGCGTGATTAACTTAGCTAAGTGGGGCTTCAGTCCATTCACCAAAATCTTATTGATAATTTTGTTGAAAGAAATTGTTAGGGAAATAGATCTAAAGTGTTGCCAATGAGAGTTCTCAGTTGATTTGGGAATCAAAATAATGTTAGTAGCAGTAAAATAGTTAGGGAGAACATTCCCCCTAAAGAAAGATTGACTAGCTTGTCGGCGGTATTTTGGTTAGAGGAGATGTCAGTGAGAAGCTGTCGGTCACCGGAATTGAATTATATAATATATTATATTACATATAAGGACATTTTAATTTACATATATATATATATATATTAAAATATGAAATCAAACTGACCCCATATTTTTCATAGTTTTTCATAGTTTAAATGAAAGAGCGCTATACCTCAAATCCTATATCTATCCCAAAGGATAAACACAAGACTTGAGGGTGAGGCTCTCTCAAATATATTAAGAAATGTATGACGTCCATTTTGTTTGAGAAACCATTTTATTGCCGATAATTTTTCATATTTAATATGAAGAATTAAAAAGTGTTTACATTAAGCTGGGTTCGGACAAGCTTCCTATAAGGGTAAGCCTCTATTGTTAATTACATCCTAAATGACCGAAGTCGTG
>NW_018231297.1:28928-44170 GCF_001263595.1 Phalaenopsis equestris | reverse complement strand
TGGGAATGGTTCAAATTTAGAACATTTATTATAGAGTCAAAAGGAGGAAAAACTAGGGGATGTCATAGATCTAGAGGAAAAACCTTGGTGACTTCCAAGTCTATCCTATGGTTTGGCTTCAATTTTGAGGAGAACTTTATTTAGGTGTTTCATCCTAAAAAAATTATTTGTTAGGGCTTATATTTGTATGAAACGATCACACAAATAACCTGGAAGATGTGAGAATTTAGATTGTGACAGACGACAACCTCAAAATCCTAAGGCGATAGCAGGGCTATACAAAGGCCTAAAGATAAGGTGAGGATTTACGTTGCATAAGCAAGCAACCTCAAAGTCCTATAGCTTTGTTGTTTAAGTCTAAGGAAGGAAGATTGGTTTAGCTGGGGAAGACATGTTTTGCAGTTGAAGATGGCAGTGCTGCCCACCATGCTAGCTCCTTGCCGTGACAAGTTTGAGTTTTCTAGGGTGTCAAGTTATGATGTCAAATCAGGTGGCCCTATGGTTGTAGTTCTTTAATATTTATGGGGAAGTTAAAGTTGATTAGAGTGACACCGGTTAGGATCCTACGGTTCCCTCATTCTGGCACCACTATACTATTTTCTATTGGAATCACTTAGTCCAAATGAATTTATTAAACTCAACTTAATGAGTTCCATTGTTTCATTTAGACCATAGAAAGCCTTGTTAGCAACTGTAGGTTACCTCCCTTGAGGGATTCCCGATCATCCGATAGAGACGTCTTAATTTAGTTGTAGTTATAGTTTTTGTGATGTTTGTGATTAAATTTTGAGTTATTTTATATTTTGAATGTTGTGTAGGTGACTTATATCTTGGTTGATTTTAATTTTGGTTTTGGGTTTTGGTTTTGTGGTTATCCTAACAGTTTTCGTTTTCATGCAGGGTGACATTGTTTTTTAGCATGCAAGTTTTGTAAGAATAAAAAGTACAGTATGAAAGTACAAGAAAGACGATGCTATAAACTATGAAAAGCGTACCTGGCGAGTCTTCCCGTTCCACCACCTGAAACTCAAAATGCATATGAGAGCATTTTACATAAAGCGAAAAAGTAATTTTTAGTGATCTAGCCAACTCTAGGTCATATCTTGGTGGGTCTCTATTAATTTTATTAAGGATGATTTTTGTTAAGCAAAACATATTAAGTTTAGTAGACCTCTGAGGTATCCAACAGATCTGGAGAAAGAAGCAGGTCCATGCTTCCCTCTCACTGCTTGGTGAAAAGTCTCGAGCTCTTTTTAAACCTTTTATATTGCTTAATAACCCAACGTGTAAATAACTTTAATGCTCAATCAAAACTGATGTTTCAATTTTCTCTAAGAGTAGGGTAATTATCACTTATAGTTTAATTTGAGAATTATGTGGGTGAAGACCTTTAGAGGGGCAAGTTAATGTTGCTAGGACACTTGACCAATTTTTTAATTTGGGCTTGTAGTGTTTTTAAAGATGTTCAAATTTTAATTATGTTCACTTTTCTAATCCTCATTTATCCAAATTTGATTTAATTTAAGTCACTACTAAGCCCTTAAGGTTCTAGTGAATGTCTTAATCAAGACATTTAAATGTCACTTGAACACCAGATAGGGGTATTAAATTAGTGAGTTATTAACACCCAAAATTATACCCCTAAGTCTAGGATCATTTAATTTGGTAGACTCCCAAATTTTAATCGTCTAGGAAATTTCAAATTTATCCTTTAATTAAGAAAAGTGAGATTGGTTTCTACCAATTAATCCCTTATGTTTCAGTCATCCAAATATGTTGATTAAGATCAAAGGTTACCCATTTCCCTTTTTTTGACTTAAACTTAAATGTTAATTAAGGCTAAATTTCCAAAATTAGATCTTTGCTCCTAAGTTTCTAATGCTTCATAATTCATCAAATTTAATTCAAATAACTTTTGAATTTGTATCCCACCTCACTCATGTGTCAATTAAGACATTAGAGGAGAAAATGAGATTTTTTAAATTTTAATTTAATTTATATATTTATTTATATGCAAAAATAGGATTTTTCAAAGAAAATTCCATAACTTTACCAAGAAAAAGTCTAATCACTTGAAATTTTTATTGGAGGTAGACTTAGACCTGAAAAACACTAGAGCCAAATTTCATGATTTATTGAGTTATATTTGAATTTTAAGAATTATTTTAAGTTCTAGACCATTTATTAATTATAAGTTATTTTAAATGTGGAAAGTTAAGTTTCACATTTTAGTTAAATATATCTTAGATTTATGAATCCAGAGAAACAAATTTCACTTTTTTTTTATTTTTCTTTGAATTGTTAGAATTATTTTAGTGAAAATCCATTTTTAGCCTTTAAAAATTATTTTAAGCTTCAAAATTCAATATCTTCACTTAGAAAATCAGGAAAAATATTCCAACTGTTCCTAAATACTTAGAAAATAATTTAGAAGGGGCACAATTACACACATTTTGAACTAGTTTTTCTATTTTTGAAAATTTTGATTATTTTAATTATTTTTAATCCAAAATGTACTTTAAAAATAAGATATTTTCACAAAAGTAGATTTTATTTTTATTAAATGCACCTCATCATAAAGAACTCCAAAAACTAATTTTTATAATTTTTTTAAGGTATATTTTGATTGTTTAAAATCATTTTAGTGTTAAAAATGACATTTAACTTAGAAAATCAATTTGAGTTTTCAAATGAACTCAAATATTTTGAAATTTTTATGGAGAGTACTCTGAACTTCAAATTACAGTGGAGATTAAAAAACAAGTCATTTAGATGTTTATGTTTCCGAAAATTAATTTTCTTTGTGTTTCGCTCAATGAACATTGATGTTTCATTTATCCCTAAGAGTACAGTAATTATCACTTACAATTTAATTTGAGGATTATGTGGGTGAAGACCCTTAAAGGGGCAAGCTAATGTTATCAAAGCACTTCGCCAACTTTTTGATTTGGGCGTATAGTGTTTTAAAGGTATTCAATTTTTAATTATGTTCACTTTTCTAATCCTCATTTAACCAAATTTGATTTAGCCTAGGTCACTAATAAGCGTTTTAGACTTTTGATAGATGTCTTAGTTATCTTGAAAAGATTGAATCTTAAGTGATGATGATTCTTTTTTTTCTTTTTGAAATTCATTTGAGCATCAAATAGGGGAGTTAAATTAGTGAGTTATCAACACCCAAAATCATACCCCTAAGTCTAGGATCATTTAATTGACTAGACTTCCAAATTTTAATAATTTAAGGAAACTACAAATTTATCCTTTAATTAATAAAAGTGAGATTGTTTTCTACCAATTAATTCCCTTTGTGTTTTAATCACTCCCTTTGTATTTCAATCATCCAAATATGTTGATTAGGATCAATGATTTCCCATTTCCCCTTTATTTTCCCTTTTTGATTTAAGCCTAAATGTTAATTAAGGCTAAATTTCTAAAATTACATTTTTGCCCCTAAGGCTCTATCACTTCATAATTTGTCAAATTTAATTCAAATGACTTTGGAATTTTTATTCCACCTTATTCATGGGTCACTTAAGACATCAGAGGAGAAAATGTAATTTTTCAAAATTTAATTTAATTTACATATTTATTTTTTTTGTGCAAAAAATAGGATTTTCAAAGGAAATTCCATAACTTGACCAAGGCAAAGCTTAAAACCTTGAAATTTTTACTGGAGGTAGACTTAGACTAGAGAACCACTGGGCCCAAATTTCATGATTTATTGAGTTTTATTTAAATTACTAGAATTATTTGAAGTTTTGGAGCATTTATTAATTAGAAAATATTTTAAACGTGGAAAAATTAAGTTTTATATTTTTATTAAATATATTTAACATAAAGGAACCTATAATAACAAATTTGATATTTTTATGATTTTTTTTGAATTATTAGAATTATTAGAATTATTTTAGTGAAAAATCATTTTTCGCCTTTATAAATTATTTTAAGCTTCAAAATTCAATATCTTCACTTAGAAAATCATGAAAAATATTCCAATTGTTCCTAAGTGCTTAGAAAATAATTTAGAATATTTCTATGAATTTTATTATTTTTGTGATTTTTTTCATTTTTAATTTAATTAGAGAAAGGCTTAAAAATGGAATTTTTATTCTAATTACAAATTTATTTTTAGAAAATTCATCTGATTATAGAGAACTCCAAAAGCTATTTTTTATAATTTTTTGAGTTAAAAAAGCTAATTTTTATAATTTTTTGAATTATATTTTAATTGTTAAAAATCATTTTAGTGTTAAAAATGACATTTAACTTAGAAAGCAATTTGAGTTATCAAATGAGCTCCAAATGTTTTGAAATTTTTATGGAGAGTTCTCTGAACTTCAAATTACAGTGGAGATTAAAAATCAAATCATTTAGATGTATGCATTTTCTAAAATTAATTTTCTTTGTGTTTAGAATTGGCGGAAATTAAGTAAATTCTTAATGACTTAACCCATGAAATATTTTCTAAAGAGTTCTCTGATCATAGAAAACCTTTCAAAATTTTCTTAAAGTTTTCTAAACAACTTTAAGTAACATACTAATTATTATAATTAATTTATATAAATATTAAACATAAAATTGAAAAATATGGATCTCTGTCTAGAGATCTCCTCTAACTTTAAAAAAATCAAAGAATGTTCTTTAAAATAGAGGTAACAACTTGCTAAAATTTCAAGCCATCGTGAAATGTCTACATGCATGGAGAATTAAAAAACTAAAAAAAGTATTTAATTAATTAAAACTTCAAACCATTTCCACATTATTCTCCTCTATTCACTGAGCAAGAGCATATTTTTATTTTATTTTGTGTTTTTTCTACACTAAGATATGAATTTTTGAAGTTAGGGCTATTTATTTAAATAAAAAAACCCCAATTTTTCTATTTAAATGCGCGGCACCACCTCATCCTAGGCATCTCCGAAGCTCCACGTGTCATCTTTTGGTTCGACACCGCTATCCGACTTGGGAGCAACGCGTGCCGCGGTTCGCGCACCTAGAGTACATCCGACCAGATCTCGTCTGTTGATGAGATAAACGTACGATCGGATGGCTCCCCGTCATCATCCCCAAATATGCTAACCCATGACCGTTAACACTAAAACCCTAAGATCTTACTCATTTCTCCACCAAATGACCTTGTGTTGGATCCTATGAACTTGTCTAAGTATGACGAACATATCTATACGGTAAACATGCCATGAAACTAACCATAATCAAATGGAAAATCAAAATAGGCTCGGGAAGAGGGGAAGTTCAATACCTTTACTCTGAGAAGGGAAGCTTCAATCATAGGTGCTCGACACGTTTGTGGAGGTCCAAGGAGGCTAGGGATTGAGCCCCTTACTGTAGTGAAAGGTCTAGGTATGAATTCCGCCAAGCTCAATTTCAGGTGTTGGTCTAAAGCTATGCTAGGGGCTCTGTATGAGGGGGGTTTGATGCTTCCACTGTGGTGAAGGTGTGGGTAAGTTTAATTTGAGTTTGGTGGACTGTGGAGCTATGGGGAGTTCTGTCCTGGTTTTTGACAAAAGTTTTAGCTCCAAATTGAGCTTCCATAGTGGGGATCAGTGGGGGAAGATGGTTGGCTTGAGCTGAGGAGGACTCAAAGAGGCTGTGGGATCAATTTGGATGTCTCTCTTTGAGAAGATTTCAGCACCTCTCTCATTGGCCATGGAGGTGAGCTTTATAAAAATGGCCAATGGTGGCTCTGTGGGAAAATTGAAGGGTGCAAAGTGCTGCCTATGTGGAGGGCAGGGAGGCTCTAAACTTAAAATTAGATAAGGTGGCCTCAAGGTTTGAATTGGGTTTGATTCCATGGGGGTAGCTCTCAGTTTGGCCATTTTCTGATGACTAGGCCGGTCGGGAAGGTTAGGGGAGCTTGCCAAGGGGTTAGGTGAGCCAGGGGGAGGCTCAATTATCACTTACTTCCAGGGGTTTATCATAATGGTGAGGATACTTGGCTTAAGACCCTAACTGGGAATGAATCCATTAATTTGGGGATCCAATGGTCCATAGCTTGGTTTGGTGGGTTTAGTGTTGTTTAGCCTAGTCCAAAGGAAGGGCTTAGTGGCTGTGGTGATCTTTGGTTGGCCAATTTGACATGGCTAGGTTAATTTTTGGTGAAGGGGGTCCATGTAGGTCAATTTGGCCAAAGCATGGGTTTGGGCTAGGATGGGTTCGGGCTAGGATAACCATGACCTTGAGCCCAATTAATTGATCAACATTGTGTAGATGATTGTCATGAATATTTTTGGTGAATACTTGAAATGATTTTGAGTTCAATTGGGGGCCCAACATGAAGGATTTTGGGAATTTAGTCAATTTGGGCATGTTGGGCTAGAATTGGGTCTAAATTGGGCTAGGCTTGGGCTAAGTCCAAATTGATTATTGATAATGGTCAATAGGAATGTGATGAAGAGTTTTCAACATGACTAGGGTGCCAATTTTGGGGTTAAGGCAATCAATTTGGTGGAATTTTGAGGTATAGCCAATTTAGGGAAAATTTGGGGATTTTTGGATTTAGGTTGAAATTAAATGAAATTGAGGGTTCACCAAGGCCAATTTAAGGTTACGTTTGATTTTTAGGAGTGTTATGAAGATTTTAGGATGTAAATTGAGACCAATGGAGTAGGTCATGGGGTTCAATTTAGTGGAACAAAGTCATAGGGCCAAAATTGGGGGTTTGACTTGGATCAAAATTAGGCTCAAAGAATGGTCCAATTGAGCTTGAATTTGATTTAGATTGGTTATATGAAAGGTGAATTTGAGTTTAGAATTGAAATTGGGGGAGATTGGGCCCAAATTGATGGACATTTGAGGTAAATTTGGGGAAAATTGGGCCTTTAGAGGCAATTTGGGAGTTTTGGTCAAAATGGTCAAATTGGGTTATGTGGTAGTTGAGAAAAATGAAATTGGGAATATTTGGAAGGTTTTGGGAATTTTTGGGATTTTTTTGGAATTTTTGGAATTTTGGGCTAAGGAGGGGCATTTTGATAATTTGGCAATTTTTTTGGTGATTTTGGGTAGTTTGGATATTTTCAAAAGGTTTAAAATGATTTTTTAACAATTTTGGGTAAATTTAGGAATTTTGGTCAAATTTAGGGTTTCAAGAGTATTAGGTAATTTGGGGAATTTTGGGGCAAAAGGCCAAGTTGAGTATTTTTGGTAGAATTGGGGTGCCAACTACCATAAATGAGCTATGGACCAATGAGAACCCCATTTGGGTCCTCTATGTACTGGTCTTAGCTAAACCCTAGCCTAGGGCCAGTGGGTTTAGAGGACCATCTACATGAGTCTCCCAAAGGATTAAGGGATCAAATTCAAGAAATTTTGGGTTTGCATTTGTGAGTGATTGTGACTGAGGTGAGTACCTTAGCTATAGACCAACACCCAGAGTCAACCCTAAGGGCAAGCAGTCCTATGGGAACTCTCCTTGGGCTCCCCCATAATGACCCCACCTACTAAGTGCTAGAGGTTATGACCGATATGTAGAGCTTCAAGTTGAGTAAAGAGGAGTTTAGAATTTCTAATGGTGATGGTTCCTTTTTAAGTTCTCTAAGAATAGTCAATAGGAAAGACCTATGGCTACTAAAGAGGAAAACTAGACCTCAACCAAAAGTGAGGTCAACATAGCTTTAACTACATCTATTTTAATAATAGGCCGACACTTCTTGTAAAAATCAGATGAATAACCATCAGGCCCAGCGGTGCTGTAGGGGTCAATACTGTGGAGGGCATCCCAAATTTCCTTTTCAGGGAGAACATCATCTAACTGCAATGAGTTGGCATAATCAACTTCATCCTAAAATAATGAGGAATCAATTTGGGAGGTTGGAGTGGTAGGAGAATTAAAGATTCTCTAAAAATATTGCACAACATCATTAGCAATGGCAGTATCATTATGAAACCTGATTCTTTGAGAGTTCACAATGTTATGAATAACATTACACTTCCTTCTATAGTTGATGCAAGCATGATAATAGCTTGTGTTCCTGTCTTCTTCTAGAAATTTACTGATGGCAACCTTTTATTAGAGAAGAAACTCTAACCAAGCAATAATAGATAGGAATTTTTGAGTAGATGCAAAGAGGGAGGCTTCATCCATAGGCCTGACATTTTCCACTTTTACCAGCTCCTACTCAGCCCGATCCACCAATCTATAAGCATCACCAAGGATGTCCCAATTTGAGTGCTTGAGGACCTTGCTGAGTTTCTCCTATAGGAACTGCAGTTTAATAAGAGGATTTGAATGGGAAACTTCTTTCCAATTTGTTTTTATAGTGGGGAAGAAATCAGGATGGGCATACAACACATTCAAATAACTAAAAGGTTTAGAGCCAGTGCAGGGGGAAGCTGAATTGGAGATTAGTAGGGGTCTGTGATCTGAACCAGCAAAATAGAGGTGGGCAACTAAGGTATGCAGGTAGCGCTGATACGATTCATCATTAGCAAGGAATCTATCCAATCTTTCCTAAGTGTTTCCCCTCCCCCAAGTAAACTAAGAAGCCTGAAAGCCAAAGTCAAAAAGTCCAGCCAGCCTAATATTATCACTGAACTTAGTCATAAGGGGAAGGCAAGGAGATCAACCTCCCTTCTTTTCGATTGGGGATGAGATGTAGTTGAAATCACCTCAATTAACCAGCTAGAGGTCATAGTGGAACCAATGGAGTGTAGCTGACCCCAGAGTTCAACCCTGTCAGACTTGGTACAGTCAGCATACATAAAGGTAATCAAACCTGTGTTTCCAGACAGATCAAATGAGAGGTTAAGAAACTGAGGGTGATTAATAAGAATGACACATCTGATTTCCTTCGACAGAAGAACCAAACATTATTACTACGATTAACCCAAAGATCAAAATCAGGGAAAGATCTATGGACTTTTTTTAAATTTTTGTGAACCAAAGGTTCAAGTATAGCCATGCTCCAAAATTTATGCTTTCTACTGTGATGTTGCAGTCTTTTTTAAGGAATGGAGATGGGCAATCCCCCTAATAATCCAACAAATGAGATTAATAATGATGAGAATATTTAGACTTACCCTTAGTAAGCCTAGTTAAAAGACTCCCTTCTAGAGGAGTAAGAACTATCAGCCTCAATGATGAGAGTGTCATCCAAAATGGGCTTCCCCTCATTATGCCTTTCTTCTTTCTCCTAGCCTTCAGGACCTGCCAATCAGCCTCCAGTTCTTGTTGCATCTTTGCTAAGGGAACACTGGTAGAGTCAATTGGTGTAGAGAAACAACTCACAATAGTTAAGCCATCATTTTGATGGAACCCTTTTTTCTTCCTTCTAGACCTGTGAATTTGTCATTCCTCCCCAAGGTCAACATTCACTAACCTCCCCAGATTATCCTCACCCTCAACATTAGGAGATTCCAATCTGGGAGGTTCAGTGATAACAGTGGCCCGGGGGGTATTTTTGTCAATATGGATGGTCAAGAATTGATTTTTGGGGTGTTTGAAATGATTTTGGAGGATTTAGAAATTTTTGTGCCATTAGGGGCATTTTGGTAATTTTGAAAATTTTGGGGGGTATTTTGGTAAATATAAAAATTTTGGAGTGTTTTGACTAATTTGGATGGTATGGAATGGTTTGAAATGATTTTTGAACAAAATCAAGGGATTTGGGTCAACCTTGAATTTTTAGGGTGATATGGACAATTTGGTAATTTTGGGAAAGTTTAGGGCTAAAAAGCCAAAATTAGGTAATTGGGTGAGGTTAAGTTTCAATGCAAATGCTGATCATGGAATTACCCTTGTGGTATCATAAGAATAAATAAACACCATTTTGGATCCTTCATGTGTTGGTCCTATCCACCCTAGCCAAGGACTAAGAGTTTGGGGGACCACCCATATGGGTCTACAAAGAGGCAAGAGAACTAAACTAGACATGTGTAGGTTAGGGTTCAAGGTTGCATGTGGAAGTGTAAAGTGCAAGTATCTGTGTATTGAACCAAGCCACATCACCCAGGGTCAACCCTAATGTCAGACAGTCCTATAGGGAATCTCTCTTGAGCTCCTCCATATTTGCTCTACCTACTAAGTGCTAGAGGTTAGAACCAACATGTGGAACTTCAAGATGAGCAAAGAGAGTTTAGAATATAAATTGGTGAGGGTACTATCATTAGTCCTCTAGGAATAATAATCAGGAAAGTCCTATGGCAATACCTTAAGCTTCTAAAGAAGAAAGACTAGACCTCAACAAAAAGTGAGGTCAACACCAGTACTCATGATAATAATGCTATTTCAATGACTGCATCTCAAGTTGTTGCATCATCTAGGAAAATAGATAAAATTGGACTGAATTTTTCTCCAACACCTCATATGATTAAATAAAATTCATTAGGACAAATGATTGATTCTCAAATTTCAATATAAACTAGAAATGCTATTAATAGACTTAATGACCCATATTCTAATTATACAACCCAGATGGAAACCAGCTTAAATTTAACCGGAATAACAATTCTAGTGGTGTAAGTTAACAATGGGGGAACAATCAAATAAACTTATAAGAAAACCAGAACAACCAAGGTAATTCTAACTATAGACCTACTTATCCTCCTTGATTTAATAATAACCAACAAGTTAAGGAGAAGAAATTTTCTATAGAAGAAGTGGGGTTATAAATGGATAATTAATTACAAATTCAAAGTGCCGCTATTTAAAATATTAAGAATCAACTTGGAAAA
Source organism: Phalaenopsis equestris (assembly GCF_001263595.1). Taxonomy (NCBI): domain Eukaryota; kingdom Viridiplantae; phylum Streptophyta; class Magnoliopsida; order Asparagales; family Orchidaceae; genus Phalaenopsis; species Phalaenopsis equestris. The sequence continues at coordinate 33,481 of NW_018231297.1, read as the reverse complement.
AATGCTAACAAACTTAGCAATAGGCCTTAGGGAACACTTCCTAGTAATGTTGAGATCAATCCTAAACAAAAAACAAAGAACGAGAACAAGTTAAAGCTACCCAACTAAGGAGTGGAAAGGAATTAAATATTAGAGTTCAAAGAAAGATTGAAGTTGAGAGAGAAGATAAAGAAATTGGAAAAACTAAGGAAACTATTCCTAAGGAAGTAGAACAACTTGTCTCTCTAACTAAGCCTAATTTAGAAAGATCGCCACCTCCTTTACCTCAAAGACTTAAACAGTAAAAGTTGGATCAACAGTTTTCAAGATTTCTCGAGATATTTAAGAAGCTTACATTTTGCAGAAACTTTGGAAAAGATGTCAGGTTATGCCAAATTTATGAAAAAAGTTTTAAATAAAAAAAAGAAGTTTGAATATTATGAGACTGTTGCACTTAGTGAAGAATGTAGTGCAATAATTCAGAAGAATCTTCCTAAAAAATTTAAAGATCTTGGCAGTTTCACCATCCCTCGGGCAATTGGAGAAAAATTTTAATGAAAATTTTTATGTGACCAAGGAGAGAGCATTAATCTCATGTCATTATCAATATTTACAAGGTTAGGTTTAGGAGAGATACCTCTCACTACTGTAACCCTACAGTTAGCTAATCAATCTATTAATTATCATAAGGGGGTTATACAAGATGTGTTGGTTAAAGTGGATAAATATATCGTCCCTGATTTCATTATATTAGATATGAAAGAAGATAAAGAATCCTATCATTTAGGGGAGATCTATCGTTGCTACTAGACGTGCTATAATAGATGTGTAAAATAACCATGAGAGTTAATGACCAAGAAGTTACATTTAATGTGCTTAAATCAATAAGGTATCCTAAAAAAGGAAAAGATGGTAAATGTTACAACATGGACATTATTGATTATATGATTGATAAGCATTACCAAGAAAGATGTGAAGTCATATCAAATAAAAAAGATGAAGTCATATCAAATCAAAAAGGACTAGACAGTGAAACTGAAAATGATTTTGAGGATAGATCAAATGGGATAACCACTGAGGATTCAAATTAAGTTCAAGAAAACTTTAAAATTTTATATACAAGTGAGAATAGTAAATCTCTGATTCCTTCTACTGTAAAAATCTCCTAAACTTGAGATGAAAGTTCTCCCTATTCATTTAAAGTATGCATTTTTGGGAAACTCATCTACATTACCAGTTATTATATCCTCAAATTTGACTACGGAACAAGAAGAAAAATTATTGGAGACATTGAAGAATCATAAGAAATCCTTTGGATGGGCATTAGCTGATATTAAAGGAATAAGCCTTTAATATGTATGCACAAAATTTTAATGGAAGATAATCATAAGCCTAGGGTTGATCCTCAAAAGAGATTGAATCCTATAATGAAGAAAGTTGTTAAGAAAGAAATTTCATACTGGTTTGATGTAGGAATTATTTATCTTATTTTGGATAGTTTGTGGGTTAGTCATTATCATTGTGTTGCAAAGAATGGGGGAGTGACTATAGTTGTAAATGAAAAGAATAAATTAATTACGATAAGATTAGTCACTGGATGACAAACCTGTATCGATTATAGAAAATTAAAAATCGCCACAAGGAAAGAATACTTTCTTTTACCTTTTTGTGGATAAATTGTTGGATAGACTCGTTGGGCATTGCTATTTTTGCATTTTTTACCTTTTTGTGGATAAATTGTTGGATAGACTCGCTGAGCATTGCTATTTTTGCAGATGGATATTCCGGATACCACCAAATACCCATGGCTCTTGAGGATCAAGAGAAGACAACATTTACTAGTCCACATGAAACTTTTGCTTTTAGGAGGATGTCATTTGGATTATGCAATGCACCTGTAACTTTTCAAAAATGTATGATGTTAATTTTCTATGATTTAATTAAGGAAGGAATTAAAGTTTTTATGAATGATTTCTTAGTTTTTGAAACCTCTTTTAATTCATGGTTAGATCATTTAAAAAGGTTTCTAAAATTCTATAAATATATAAATATTGTTCTTAATTGGAAAAAAATTTAATTTATGGTTGCAGGAGAAATTGTGTTAGGACATAAGATTTCTGAAAAAGGCATGAAAGTAGATCCAAAAAAAATTCAAGTTCTTGTTGAATTACCACCTCCTATTAATGTAAGAGGGGGGTGAGAAGTATTCTAGGACATGTTGGTTTCTACATGGGTTATATTAAAGAATTTTCAAAAATTTTGAAGTCTTTATGTCATCTTTTAGAAAAAGACACTAACTTTGATTTTAATGAAGAATACCTCAATGCCTTCAATTTATAAAAAAGAAATTAATCACTGCACTTATCATTATTTCTCCTGATTGGAATAAACCTTTTGATATAATGTGTGATGCTAGTGATTATGCTATAGGGGTTCTTTTAGGGCAAAAAAATGCTAAAATTTTTAAAGTAATATACTATGCTAGTAAAACCCTTAATGAAGCTCAAAATTACACTACTACTAAAAAAGATTTATTAGCTATAGTTTATGTTTTTGATAAATTCAGATCTTATCTTATTGGAGCCAAATGTATTTTGCATACATATCACTCTGCTATAAAATATTTAATAATGAAGATGGATGCAAAACCATGATTAATTAGATGGGTTCTTCTGATGCAAGAATTTGATTTTCAAGTTATGGATAGGAAAGGTACTGATAATCAGATATCTGATCATTTGTTAAGGCTTGAAAAGGAAACTAATGTTAACTTTAATGGCAAAATTAATGAAAATTTCCTGATGAACAACTATATGAAGCTAATGAATGACAAATTTTGTGGTATGCTGATATAGTTAACTACTTAGTTAATAACATTTTACCCTATGGATTAGATAGCCATCAAATTAAAAGCAATGTGAGGAATTAGGTATTCGAAGATGTGTATAAATAGAAGAAACTTAAGAAATTATGCAAAAATGTCATAAATACGATTCTAGGGAACATTTTAGGGTTGATATAACTGCATTTAAGATTTTACAATCTGGATTTTATAGGACAATATTATTTAGAGATGTTAATACCTATAGAAAATCATGTGTAGATGTTCAAGAGTAGGCACTATTTCTAGAAGAAACGAAATGCCCCTAAATTTTACTTTGAAAGTTGAAATTTTTTATGTTTGGGGTTTAGATTTTATGAGACCATTTATACCATCTTCTAGAAAAAAATATATTTTGATAGCTCTGAATTATGTTTCTAAATGGATTGAAGTGGTTGTTTTATCTCGATGTGATGCTAATAGTGTTGCAAAATATTTAAAGAAAAAAATTTTTACAAAATTTGGAATGCCTAAAGTAATCATTACAGATGGGGGAAGTCATTTTAAGAACAGAATAATTGAAATATTAAATCAAAAGTATGGAATAAATCACTGATTTTCTACAGCTTACCACCCTCAAACAAGTGGTTTAGTAAAAATATCTAATCGTGAAATTGAAAAAAAAAATATTCGAAAAAACTCTAAATCCTAATACGGCAAATTAGTCTGCTAAACTAGATAATGCATTATGGGCCTATAGGACTGCTTATAAAACTCTTATATGAATGTAACCATATAGGATCATATATAAGAAAGCTTGTCATTTGTCAGTTGAAATGGAGCAATGATACAGCTAAAATATATAGTGTTCTTAGACACATTTTTATACCTATTTTCTATATATTGCGCTTTAATGGAAGGTATTTTTGTGTTTTTCTTGCAGATATAAGTAAAAATGGAAAAAAATGCTTAAAGGAGTGACTTAAAGGAGTGAAAAAGGATAGTGAAAAAGGATAAAATTTGGAGCAAGAAGGTGAAAAATTGTGCAAAAGAGTTTTGGCGCCTAAGCGTCGGTTAAATAGAGAAGGTCACGCCTAAGAGCCAAGACCACGCTTAAGCTCCACTGGATTGGAGATTTATAAAAGAAGGAAGTTGAGAAATTTGAAGGGGGTGCTTGAAACTTCTGAAAAGAGTTAGAAGAAGAGGAGTTCTAAGGAGTTTGGAGAGATAGTTTTGGAGAGATTTTCAAGCACCACAAAAAATTACTTTATCATATTTCTTTTTAGTTTATTTTGAGAGTGTTGTAAAAGAGAAGAGATTCAAAGGAATTTCAAGATTTTGATGGAGGATTTGAGATAAGTTTTTATCTTTTGTTTTAAACTACTTTTAGTTTTAACCGAGAATTTTTGTTGGTTTGACAATGATTTCTATTTTTAAACTAAAGTTTGGTTTTGTTTTCTCCATAGATTCTGAGTTTTTTTCTTTATCTTTCTTCTTAAAATGATCAGTAATTAAGTTTTGGACGGAAGTTGTGGAAAGTATTTATCTTCAATGATGGAAGAAGTTGTGATGATTTAAATCCATGCACTTCATTTACTTCTTGATTTGGCCAATCCATATGTTAAAATTTGTTGTGAGAACATGTAAGAACTGGGCTGGTATTATCTCAATCAACAATTGAAAAGAATTACAAGAGTTTTATTGAATAAGAATGTAGTTCATATGATTGAGTGCAAATAAATAGGGAAATATT
>NW_018231297.1:25236-28907 GCF_001263595.1 Phalaenopsis equestris | reverse complement strand
ACTTTAAAGTGACAGGTTAAAGCCCCCAACTTGGTTTATTGTTTTAGGTTATGATACGAGAATGTTAGCCCCCAGGTGGGGGGAATCAAGGGAACTCTAGAGTGAGAGATAGTATCTTCCCTGCCTAGCCGGTCTTCAGAACTATTCAAACTTTAAATTAGCCAATTTTCTTCATAGCATCTCTAGTAAGGGTAAAGAATATTATTGCTCCTATTTGCCACAACATAATTTGCATACTTCCACAACAAAATTCTTATACTTATTACTGATTAATGATAAGAAGAAAGATATTTTCATATTAAGTACTTTTCTTCTACAAAAATTTTAGTTATCTTTTTAATTTGTTACTGTTTTGTTAAAATATCAAAAATACAAAAAATATTTAAATTCTAAATTCCTGCAAAAATTGTTTTTAGTTTAAGTAATTATATTTTAAAAAATAGAAAATCTTTCTAAAAGTGCATATTACATAACCTTCCTTGTGGGTTCGATATTTAGGTCTTAATAAAAAAGTCCTATATTACTTGATAATGATATGCATACTTGTGTAATATCCTAATATAAATATATATAAATTAAAAAAGTTAAATTCTTATGTTTCTTCAGGATTAAGTTTTAGTTTTGTTGAAAAATAAAGAAATATAAGTGAAAAGTACCATCAGAGCTATTGTTATATTGTGCATAAGCATTAAGTAGGGGATCAAGTTTTTGGCACCATTGTCGGGTAAGAAAACTAAGTAAATTTCTCTTTTTAGAAAGTTTCATTTAAACTTTAAATATTGTATCTTATTTTGAATGTTTTATTCTATTTTATTTTATTTTATGTTAGTGTATGCATAGTTTAGGTTCTGAAGGACTAGTGCCCTACGATTCTGAATTAGAAAGAACTATTAGAAAAATCAGAAAAACCAAAAAAAATAAAAATATTAAAAAATCCAAAAAGTTATAGAAATGGCAAACCAAAATAATCAAAATGCTAAAATTCATCAAGAGTTTAGACCTTTAAGAGATTATGCCAACCCTACTGTAGATGAACTTCATTATAGTATTCAAAAACCTACTGTAGTGGCTAATTCATTTGAGCTTAAACCTACTATTATCCAAATGATATCAAATAATCAATTTGGGGGATTACCAACTGAAGAAATTTACATCTTACCAATTTTCTAGAGTTGTGTGCTACATTTAAATACGATGACATTTCAGATGATGTCATAAGACTTAGGTTATTTCCTTTCTCACTGAGGGATAAGGCTAAGATGCGGTTGAATTCGTTAGCACCTGGATCTATCAGAACTTGGGGTGATTTAGCACAAAAATTCCTTGCTAAATATTTTCCACCATAAAAAACTGTGAAGCTTAGAAATGTTATTACATCTTTTAATCAGTTTTAAGGGGAATCTATTTATAAAACATGAGAACAATTTAAAGAACTCTTAAGAAAGTGTCGACACCCTGGTATACGAGATTCGTTAATAATTCAAACCTTTTATAATGGATTAGTTGGTTCTCTTAGATCTATTATCGATGCCACTGCTGGTGGTTCATTATGTCAAAACCAATTTATGATGCTTATGCTTTAATTGAAGAGATGGCTACCAACAATTTTCAATGGCTTTCTGAGAGGGTGAATCCAAAGAAAGTAGCCAATATTCATGAAACTGATGCATTTACTATGTTAGCAAATCTAGTTGTTGCAATTTCAAGGAAGTTAGACCAATTTGGAATGAATTTTTCTCAACTAATTTTCATGATTGAAGAGAATTCATTAGGCCAAATTGTAGATTCTCAAGCATCATTAGAAACTTTGAATGTCATAAATAATAAGCAAAATAACCCATATTCAAATTATTATAACCCAGGTTGGAAGAACCATCCAAACTTTAACTGGAATAAAAATTTGGGTGTTAATAATCAGCAGTGGGGGAACTATGGGGGAACAACCAAGGAAACCCATTGAGAAACTGGAACAACCAAGGGAATAATAATTATAGATCTACTTATCCTCCAGGTTTCAACAGTAATACACAGTTTAAGGATAAGAAGTTGCCTATAGAAGAAGTGAAGTTACAAATGGGTAATCAGTTACAAAGTCAAGGAGCTATTTTGAGAATCAACTTGGGCAAATCGCAAGTTCATTTCATTAAGTAATAGATCCGAAGGAACACTTCCTAATAATACTGAATCAAATTCAAAAGACCAGAATTTAAAGAGCAAGTTAAAGTCGTGCAACTTAGAAGCGGAAGAGAGTTGGAAGGTAGGGTTCAAAAAGAGATTGAAGTAGAGAGAGAAGAAATTGAAGAATCAAAAGAGGACGCTCCAAAAGATTCTGAAAGACCTATTTCTCCACAAAAAAATGATTTAGAAAAACCACGACCTCCATTTCCATAGAGACTTCGACAAGAGAAGTTGGATAAGCAATTTTCAAAATTTCTGGAAATATTTAAGAAGCTTACAATCAATATTCCATTTGCTGAATCCTTAAAACAAATGCCAAGCTATGTAAAGTTTATGAAGGATATTCTCAACAGAAAAGGAAGTTTGAAGATAATGAGACTGTTGCACTTAGTGAGGAGTGCAGTGTTATAATTCAGAAGAAACTTCCTGAAAAGCTTAAAGATCCTGGAAGCTTTACAATTCCATGTGCAATACGGGACAGATTTTATGGAAAAGCTTTATGTGATTTGGGTGCAAGCATTAACCTTATGCCATTATCAATATTTAAAAGATTGGGATTAGAAGAAATAACCCTTGCTACTGTAACTCTGTAGTTAGCATATTGTTCAATAACTTATCTTAAAGGAGTTATAAAAGATGTCCTAGTGTAAGTGAATCAATTTATCTTTCCCGTTGATTTCATTGTGCTAGACATGGAGGAAGATAAAGAGATGCCAATCATTTTAAGGAGACCTTTCCTAGCCACAGAAAGATCAATGATAGATGTGCAGAAAGGGGAATTAACAATACGCGTTAATGATCAAACTGTTACTTTTAACATTTTAAAATCAATGAAATACCCTGCAAAAGGTAAAGATGATGAATGCTATAGAATGGATGTTATAAGATATCTGAGCAAATGTCATTTCAAGACTACTTATGAAAAAAAATCCGAAGAAAAAGATTTGGAACACCAGCAAGAATAGGAATTAGATCAATGTGTAAATCTTTTTAAGGAAGATTCAAGTTATGTTCAAGAAATTTTTGAAATTTTTGATACGACAGACAAAGATAAATCGTTTTGTCAATCTATTGAAAAACATCCAAAACTTGAGTTTAAATTACTTCCTGAACATTTAAAATATGCCTTTTTAGGAGATTCCTCTACTTTACCTGTTATAATTTCCTCAAAGTTAACAAGGAAGAAGAAGAAAAGCTGATGAAAATTTTGAAAAATTTTAAGAAAGTCTTCAGATGGACAATTGCTGATATTAAAGGAATCAGTCCTTCAACTTGTATGCATGGAATTAATCTGGAAGAAAATTGTAAACCCATGGCTGATCCACAAAGGAGATTAAATCCTAGTATGAAAGTGGTTGTTAAGAAAGAAATTTTAATGTGGTTAGATGCTGGAATTATCTACTCTATTTCAAATAGTGCATGGGTTAGTCCAATTCATTGTGTTCCTAAGAAAGGAGTGAATGTAACTGTGAATGAGCATAATGAGTTAATAC
>NW_018231297.1:24371-24655 GCF_001263595.1 Phalaenopsis equestris | reverse complement strand
TAGGAGTTTTTTAGGACATGTTGGATTCTACAGGCAATATAGTAACGACTTTTCTAAGATTGCTAAGCCTTTATGCCATTTACTGGAGAAAAATGCAATTTTCAATTTCGATGAGGAATGCCTAAAAGCTTTTAAATTATTAAAAGAAAAATTAATCACTGCACCAATTATAATTTCACCAAATTGGGAAAAACCTTTTGAACTTATGTGTGATGTAAGTGATTATGCTATTGGAGTTGTTTTAGGACAAAGATATGATAAAATTTTCAAAGTTATTTACTATG
>NW_018231297.1:17652-23355 GCF_001263595.1 Phalaenopsis equestris | reverse complement strand
AAAATGGATTGGTCAGTCAAACTTGACTATGCTTTGCGGGCTTATAGGACTGCATATAGAACTCCTACAGGAATGTCCCCATATAGGCTAATATTTGGGAAAGCTTGTCACTAACTAGTTTAACTTGAGCATAAAGCATATTAGGCTATTAAAGAGTTCAATTATAATTTAAAAGATGTTAGTGAAAAAAGATTGTTGCAATTAAATGACCTTGAAGGATAAAGAATTAATCTTATGAGAGTGCTAAAAGATGAAAATGTGGCATGATCGAAAGATTCTTACTAAAAATTTTCTGCCTCGGTAACTAGTTTTGCTATATAAGGCAAGGTTAAGATTATTTCCAGGCAAACTTAAGTCCAGGTGGATGACCCATTAGTTGTGATAAAAGTTTATCCTTATGGAGCTGTGAATATTAAAGATCCTAATTATGAGAAAATTTTTAAAGTGAATGGACATAGACTAAAACATCAACATAAATATAATGATGGAATGATGTTGGGTCAACCAGAATGAGCCCTAGTTACGTTGGGCTGACGACGTAAAACCAAGCGCTTTGTGGGAGGCAACCTATAGTTATCAGTCTGTTTTTGCTTTGATTGTTGTTTTGAGTCTGATTAAGAAATTTGGGGTGGTATTTTTGAGTCTATTCTGCGCTAGTAATGATTTTTAGACTTTATTTAGTGACCTAAACATGTTAGAATGAGAATTTGGACGTTAAGTTGACTGGTGCAAAAATGTGCATTGGCACTTAAGCGCCAGATCCGGCGCTTAAGCGCGGCAGTTTAATCACATGTGTAAATTTCAATTTCTAGAAGGTGTAACAGCAATTTAGTTGGACTAAATGTGCCTTGGCAGGTTTGAGTCGTGCCTAGAAGTCAAATATCTTCATGGGAGATGGATTTAAAGAAGAGGAAGAAGCCATGAGGAAGAAGTTCATTAGTCAAAGTGCACAGGAGATGTATAACGGTTTCTTAGCCTTTAGTATTGAAGGGATATCGGAGAAGATTATTCAGATGGAGAATACTATATCTTGATTAGAGACTAAGATGCTTGAATTGCATTCTCATCTAAAACGTATTGGGGGGTAACTTAAGATTCAATTCAGCCATACCAATTATGTAGAGGAAGCGGATAAGGCGATGTTCCTTAAGAAAAAGTGGATCAGAGATGACAGTATTAGAGCTCGTCACCACCATTCATTTTATCAACTCTATATTCTTGAAGAGACTATTGAGAGACAAGAATTCATTCCTTCTAATGAAGAGTGGCATTAAGTTAAGTGTTAGGAATTTTGTGTTTGGAGTCATGTTTTTAAGTTTTTTAGTGTTTATGTCTTGTGTTTAGTGTTTGTGTTACTTATGTGTTTAATTGTAAATGTGTGTTAAGTGTTTTGTACTTAGAAAAATTTTCTCATCCAAGACTATTTGGAGAGAGAATTAAGTGTTAAATGTGTTTATACTTGTTTGTGAATTAATATAAGTTTGTTTTTTGTGGAAATTTGTGTTATTTTTAGCCTTGAATTGAATTAATTATTATGGAGAATTTTGAGAGAGAAGGGATTTATAGGAAGTGAAAATAGTCATTTAAGTGCTATGAGACTATTTAGGGGTGGTTTACTTAGGCTAATAGTGCATTTTACTTAACATTAGAAATTTCAAAAATTGTGCACTCGTGCCTAAGCGCCCCACATCTCGCGCTTGAGTGCGAGCCAACCCGAGAGGCAGACGCTTAAGCGCTACTTACCCGCACTTAAGCGCCAGTTCACAAAAATTATTTTGTAAATGGTTAAAAGTGAATTTTTAGTCTAAAAATGCCATTTTTAACGCCTCCTATCGTCTTCCCCAACTTGAGTTTGAGATTTTGAGGGCTAGGGCAAGTGAAATTTGGAGATTTCTTGGTGGAATCAAGTGAGATTTGCTAGATCCAAGTTCCTTGAGGTAAGAGCTTTACTTCTATGCAAAAATTTTATATTTTCACCATATAATTTAAGCACATTTGGAAGATTTCAAAAATTTACTATTCATGGTGAAAAGTGAAGAAAAATCAATGGAAATTGCTTGATAAGTTTAGTTAGTGCTTTTGGAAGTTTAGTTTAGTGATTTAAACTTGATTTTTAAAGTTATTTTTGGAATTTATCAAATTTGTAGAATGGCACCAAGAATGAAAAGGAGCAATGGGAAGAGCCCATTTGGTTCAAGCAAATTTGTCAGTTCAAAAGCTCAGGATTGATTTAGTGATGCTCTCCAGTCACAAAAATTGATTCAGGAGACATGTTTTAAGAATCCAGGTGGAGAAGTGGATGACCTGATAGTCCGCCGACAGTGGAAACGATTCTGTTATTTCTCTGTTGTCGCTGTAATTTCAGTTGTAAGGGAGTTTTATGCAAATCTCCCAGAGGCTGAGGATGATCAAGTTATGGTTTGAGGGAAGTTGGTACCTTTTACTCCAGAGTTAATCAACTTGTTTTACCATTTATCACCGAAGACTTTGTGTTTTTATGCGAATTATAGTCCTACGGAAGCGGAATTGGACGAGATCATATCTTATTTGACTGTTGGAAGAGGACTTTGGAAGATTACAAATGAGACGAGAGTAAATTTTGTAACTTCAAAGTTGTGTGCACCATCAAAGGCTTGGCACTATTTTATATCTGCTCGTCTACTTCCTCCAAATCATCTCAATGAAGTGACCAGAGAGAGAGCGATGTTGAATTATTGTATTTATGAGGGAAAGCCCATCAACATAGGGGCTTTGATCTATCACATTATCATCAATTCAGCTGCTACTGCTACTACTGCAAAAATGTGATTTGCTTCCTTGATATTTTCTTTATGAGAGCAGGTTGGAGTAAAGTATGATATTTGGGAGGAAGTTCTGTTGCCTCTGAAGCCCATTACGAAAGTGAATGTGAAGACTTATTCAGAGCAATCAATTTTTGTCTGGAGAGGAGGATTTTCCAGGAGCTATGGATTTGAGACGTTTGTTGCATCTACCTCAGCTGCATCTTCGTCAAGACAATCTGTTTCATGTGCTTCTCCATCTCGAGGTGAGTGAACTGAGACTCAAGAGTAGTTATTACAGAAGATGATGACTCATATCCACTTGACCGCTGATAAAGTTCAAAATATAGAACATTTTATTGAGCATACAAATAGGTATAATAGGAGAAAGAGTGACTTTGAGGAGAAATTATACCCAGCTCTGGATGGCCTGATTAGAGGTGGCCTAAGAGTAGTATTTCCTCAATATCCTCATTATCCTGACTATGAGCCTAAAGAAAAAGAGTATAGTAGCGATTATGAGAGTGGAGAGGAGTAGAGATGAGAGATGATGTGTTGGACTTGATTTGGTTTGATTTATTGTTATGTTTATGTTTTGTTATGGACTTTGTGATGTAGTATTGCTACAGATGTAGTTATGTGATGTTATGGACTATGTTTTATGATGTGTTTTGAATTTTTATGTTCTATTGTTGTTGTGATAGTTGTGTTAGATAGTATTTTGTTTTTAAAATTTTAGGGTAGTAACTGTTTTTGTTTTTAGTACTGTGGATTGGTTAGTTTAGAACTTAACTTAATTTCAAGTCTTTTTTTTTAAAAAAAAGTTGAAAATCTTGCTAGCTTAGATCTTAATTTTAAAATTCAGAAATTGCTACCCTGTATTTTTTCTTTTATCATGTTAGTGTGTTGCTTGCTTTTATACCCACTGTTTAGAAGTCTATTGACTCTCTACATGTTAAACTAAAATAAAATGATAGAAAATTTGATCAAAATTAATTTTACTCTTGTCTTTAGTTTTATACTTGTATAATTAGGATGTAAACATTCCTTTTAGCATGTTATTTCAATTTTCATTCCTGCCTATATAATTATCTGATGCTAAACCGTTTAATCTGTTAAAAAAAAATTAAGTTTGGGGGAGGGATGAAGAACATTTTCAAAACTTGAATTTTATCTGTTCTCAAATGAACTACAAATGAATTTGAATTTTAAAAGAAAAATTGATTATGTATATGAATTATATTAGAGAAGTAAAATTTGATTTTAGAAATGAGTAAGAAAATTTAGTTAAAATTTTAAGTAAAAAAGAAAAGCTTTAAGTTAAAAATTTTTAGTATAGAAAATGATTAATATAAGTGACTATCTTTAGTAAGAAAAATTGTATTTTTGAAAAATTTAGATAATTTAGACTTTAATTTTTAATACTTAAATTTCTTTTATTAAAATGATTTTCAAACTATTATTATATTTATAAGTAAAAGTTTTATATCAAGACTTTGCTTTAGGAAAGGAAAAGTAGAATTCAAAATTTTTAAAGGCCTATCCAAAAGAAAAAAAAAAAAGAAAAAAAAAAGAAAAAGAAAAAAGAAAAAGAAAAGAAAAGAAAAAGAAAAGAGAGAAAAAAATGTAAGGGAGGAGAAGCTTGATGATTGGTGCCTGATCAATAATTGGTTCTACATTTGCTCTTTTTAAAGTATAAGACTTGATAAAATCTTAAGCTTATAAATATAATATAGTAAATAAAATTATTTTTAATAAAAAAATTTAAGTAGAGAAAATAAAAGAACCAAAATCTAAATTTAGAGAACTTACAATGTTTTTGAATTAAATAGGAACACATATTTTCATAGTTCTTAACATTAAAAATTTTCAAACTTTAAGTTGGTCTCATTTACTAATTATTTTTTCTAAATTGGTCTACAATATTTCTAAATCTAAATTTTTGTAACTCCTAAAGAAACTCATATACATATCATATATATTGTGTTTTTAAATATTGAAGTGTCACTTGAGGATAAGTAACATTTTAAGTTTGGAGGATTTTGATACACCTAAAATATATAGTATTTTTAGACACATTTTTATACCTATTTTTTGAGATATTACGCTTTAATGGAAGATATTTTTGTGTTTTTCTTGCAGATACAAATTTCTTACAGATACAAGTAAAAATAGAAAAAAATGCTTAAAGGAGAGAAAAATGATTAAATTTGGAGCAAAAAGGTGAAAAATTGTGCAAAAGAGTTTTGGCGCCTAAGCGCCGATTAAACAGAGAAGGCCGCGCCAAAGCGCCGAGACCCCACGCTTAAGCGCCAGTGGCTGTTACTGGACGAGTAAAATCGATTTTCATAAATTTTGAAGAGATTTTTGAGGCACCCATTGTCTTAATAGGTGGTTGTAACCACCATGAACAAAAATTATCATGAAAGGATGCGTCTCTTAAGCAAATACATCAAATCAAGACACGTTTTGAAGAGATCCCAAGGAACCTCTTAGAAAGCTAAAAAAGAGAGAAGAGAGGGCTTAGAAAAGAGTCCTAAAACGACCCGAAAAAGTGTGAGTCCGCAAAAGGTCAGAAAAGTGTGAGTTCTGAAAAGGTCAGAAAAAGTGTGAGTCCTGAAAATATTGGCAAGTTTTGAATGTTATTCTCTAGGGAGTTAGTTCAGAGAGAGTTTCAGGAACCACTTTTTAATTACTTTATCCTTTTTGTTATTTTATTTTGAGTGATTGTAAAAGAGAAGAGATTCAAAGGAACTTCAAGAGTTTGGTGGAGGACTTAAGATAAGTTTTTATCATTTTGTTTTAGACTACTTTTGGTTTTAATCGAGACTTGTTGTTGGTTTGACAATGATTTCTTTTAAACTAAAGTGTGGTTTTATTTTCTCCATGAATTCTGAGTAGTTTTTTTTATCTTTCTTTTTTA
>NW_018231297.1:7418-17520 GCF_001263595.1 Phalaenopsis equestris | reverse complement strand
TTAAAATTTGTTGTGAGAACATGTAAGAACCGGGCTGGTATTGTCTCAGTCAACAATTGGAAAGAATCACATGAGGTTGTATGAATGAGAATGTAGTTCATATGATTGAGTGCAAATAAATAGGGAAATATTCATTGATGGGTGTAGAGTTAGAGGACTTTAAAGTGACAGGTTAAAGACCCCAACTTGGTTTATTATTTGAGGTTCTGATACGAGAATTTTAGTCTTCAGGTAGAGGGAATCGAGGGAACTCTAGAGTGAGAGCTAGTATCTTCCCAGTCTAGCCGGTCTTCAAAACTATTCAAACTTTAAGTTAGCTAATGTTCTTTATAACGTCTCTAGTAAGGGTAAAGAATGTTATTGCTCCTATTTGACACAACATAATTTGCATACATCCACAATAGAATTAATATAATTATTACTGATTCATGACAAGAAGCAAGATATTTTCATATTAAGTACTTTTCTTCTACAAAAACTTTAGTTATCTTTTTAAGTTGTTACTCTTTCGTTAAAATATCAAAAATACCAAAAATATTTAAATTTTAAATTCCTATAAAAATCATTTTTAGTTTAAATTATTTTTAGTTTAAGTAATTATCTTTTTAAAAATAGAAAAAACTTTCTAAAAAGTGCATATTGCATAATCTTCCATGTGGATTTGATATTCAGGTCTTAATCAAAAAGTCCTACATTACTTGATAACGATACGTATACTTGCGTAGTATCCCAATATAAATATATATATCAATTGAAAAGTAAAATTCCTATTTTTCTTCAGGATCAAGCATAAAGCTTATTGGGCTATTAAAGAGTTTAATTATAATTTGAAAGATGCTGGTGAGAAAAGATTATTGCAATTAAATGAGCTTGGTGAGATAAGAAATGAATCTTATGATAATGCCAGAACTTATGATGAGAAAATAAAAATGAGGCATGTTCAGAGGATTTTGAAAAAGCATTTTGAGCCAGGATAAGAAGTTTTATTAGATAATACAAGATTTAAATTATTTCCAAAAAAACTTAAGTGTAGGTGGTCAGGTCCATTTGTTGTGGTAAGAGTTTATACATATGGTGTTGTTGTTATTGAAGATCCTAAAATTGAGAGAATAATTAAGGTAAATGGTCATAGATTAAAATCTTATATAAGTGGAAATAGTCCTACATTTGAGGAGATGCTAATGTTGGGTCAACTGGAGTAAAAACCTTGGATATGTTGGGCTGACGATGTTAAACCAAGCACTTTGTGGGAGGCAATTCATAGTTATCAGCGTGGTTTGATTCTTTTATTGATTGTTGCTATGATGAGTTTATGAAGTGATATTGAGTATTACATGATTAAAATTACACAAAACATTATTTTATTGATCAAAATGAGGAGATGAAAGAATTTTGACATTTGAAAAAGTTAGTTTGGATCTATAGTGCTAGATCTGGTGCCATAGCGCCACAATTTGAATAACTCACATAAACCACTCAAAATTTGGTTTTCTACCTTCTTCTTCTCTCTTCTTCTTTATAAAACTACCTAAAATGGGAATGGAGGCATCCCTTCAAAGTTCTAAACATTTTAGAGAGAGTAGAGAGTAAAAAATTCATACTTAGAGTGCAATGGAGAGTAGTAGCAATGGATGGCTTGAAGATAAGAAGATGATGCCTAAAGATGCTCAGACCTACTTCAACGAATTTCTTGCATTAAGTTTGAAGTGGATTAAGGATAAACTTGGAAGGATTGAAGCACATTTATCTCATCTAAACAGCAAGTTAAGTGACATGTACCACCAATACGAGCACTTGGAGTGGCGGTTGAAACTCCAATTCAAACACATGTCATGTTTCCAAGATTACCAAGTAAGTATGTATAGCAAAAACAAATGGATTGATGATAAGGTTGCTTACGATTTTCCTCATGCTCCATTCTACTATCTCTTTGATTGTACTTATTTGGAAGGTGAAAAGGTGGGGGATAACATTGAGCATAATCATTCTTAAGTGTTTTATTATGTAAAAATTTATAGTATTAAGTGTTTATGTGTGTGTCGGCTTTGTTCTCTATAGAGGCTCTAGCACTTTTGGATATTTGTCTAAGTTTGTATTTACATTTATTTAATTCTTTATTGCGTCGTTTGTATTGAACTTAATATTAATATAAGAAAACCAGTTCAGTTCTGTTGTTAAAAGTTAGTTTTATGTGTTCAAAGTGTTTGAATTGAAGTTGCACCCTTAAATTTTGGAATGACGAAGAATTCAATAAATTTCAAAATGGCTGTTAAAACTGAAATTTCAGAGTATGAAAATCTTAGTTTTTCTTTGCTCTTTCGAAATATACAAAAATTTTCAAAATCTAAATATGTTTGAATGGTGCCATAACACCACTCATCAGGCAAAGCATGGCCCCATCGTGCCACTATTGGGGGCTATAGCTCTAAACCGACCCAAAACTCGTTTTTAGCACCAAAATGCCAATTTTGGCCCATTTTTCATCTTGGTTCATCTTCTTTCTCCCCTATTTCACAATTTGCTCCTCTAGGGCTTCAATTTTTGCTTGATTGGCTTGGAGTTAGGACTTCAAACTCTGGATTTAATTTTCTTTGGGTATGATCTTCATCCTGACTTTGAAAATTTTTGATTTCATCTTGGATTTCTTCCACATTGTGGTTAGGCTGAAAATCTTAAATTTTGGTGAAAATAGTGAGAAATCCATGGTTGAACGATTATCTGGCTTAAAATGTGTTTGTAGGAGCCTTATGAAGTTTTATTTGGAATTTATTAGAATTTTTATTAAAAATTTTTAGATTTTACGTGGCTCCTAAAATGAAGAGGGGTGGAGGACAACCTACTTTCAATAGCGAGAAATTGTCTAGTTCAAAAGCTCAGGCCAGATATGGAGGTTTGCAATCCAAGAAATTGATTGTAGAATGAAGTTTTCTTCATACCGGGGGAACTATTGAATATCTAATTACTGAACGATAGTGGGAGAATTTCTGTTATTTCACTGTCGTTGTTCTGCTTTCTGTGGTTTGTGAGTTTTATGCAAGCCTTCCTAACGATCCTAAAAAATATGATGATTTGTTTTATGTTAGAAGAAAATATATGGACATTATCATTATTTAGATTAATCATATTTACAATATGCATAGTCTTCCTACCTGCTTTTATTGATACTGAAATAAGTAAAATTATGGGATTTTTTTACTGATGGTAATGGAGTTTTGAAGATAAAGAATGGACGTCAGATAAACTTTTCTTTTTCTAAGCTTAACATTCATTCTGGTGCTTGACATTACTTCATTTCTGGTAGACTTCTTCCAACTAATCATTTTAGTGACGTAACCTGAGAAAGAGCCACTTTCAACTATTGCATTCAGATGAACAAACCTATTGACATTGAATCTCTCATCTACAAGAACATGATTATTTCCGCAAGAGGAGGAACTACTGGAGGTATGGGTTACCCTTCTTTTATTTCCACCATGTGCATAGAATTTGGAGTTAAATATGAGACATGGGAGGAGATTTTACCATATTATAAGCCTATTGGAAAAACAAATTTAGAGATTTATAGAAAACATACTGGTTCAAGATCTAGGAGTGGAGGTTATTCCTTCTACATCAACTTATTGACCTTCCACTTCTGATACTACTTCACTGGATACTGTAATGGAGCATTTATTTATACAACAAGGAGATATTTTGTCATTACAGAATCAAGTGAAATGCTTAGAAGCTCACCTGTACCATAAAGATGAATATACACAGAGGAGAGTTAACTTAGATATTGTTTATAATGAGGCTATGGTGAAATCTATGGTGAAATTCATGAGGGGCACATGAGGGACAAACATTCAGTAGAATTTCCTACTTGCCCCAATTTTACACCATATAGGACTAGCAAAATGGAGGTGGATGTGGATCTAGACGATGATGAGGAGGAAGATGAATAGGTTGTTATTTTTCTTTGGATTTTTTGTTGTTAGTTTCTTGTTGTACTTTTGTTGGAATGTTATGTTTGTACTTTGTTTAGTACTTAGGGAGTATATTTGTATTGAATTGTCATATTGCACCTTTTTGTTGTACTATTTACTATTTACTTTTTGCTCCAGTTTATATCATTGGTGTGCCAGAGTAGTCTTTGCTTGTGCTTTTATTATTATACATGCTAATTTTAGATTTATTACTGCTCAACACCTATTTTTATTACTTGTACCTATATTGTTCTCCTATTTTGACCTTTTAAATTTTTCTCTTTTTTCATGCTTGATATGAATTGTACGATTTAAAATTAATTAAAAATTTAAGTTTGGGGGAAGGGGTAAATACTTTTTCAAGCTGAACCTTATTAATTAATCATCAATAAACTATATTTTCAGAAATTATTTTAACATAACCTGTGGTATGTTGGTTTAACTTTAGATGACTATATATTTTTTTTATAAATGTTGTATAAGACTTGAGTAAAAGTTTTTAATAGTAAAAGTTAGTTATAGAATTAAGATATTTACTATAAGAGTATAAGATTAAGCTTTTCTTATTTAAAGTAAAGAAAATTATATTTTTAGAAATATTAAGGATCTTAGATTTTTACACTTAAAAGGAAGAATTGAGACCTTATAAATTTTTTTTTCCAAAGTTAATACACATTTATCAAGTGAGAAAATGTGGGAGGTTATTAACTTTATGAAGAGGATGGTGAAGTTCAAAATCATTAAAGGATATCCAGATATAATAATCCTCACATGACATAAATAAAGAATTGAAATTGATCCTGAAAGAAAATGAGAAAGAAAAGCAAAAAAAAGAAAAAAATATGTGAGGAGAAGCTTCAGGAGATGTCTAATAAAAAAATTGCTTCACTTGGATCTTCTTAAGGAAAGGGACTTATTCACATTTCTGAACTGGTTTTTAAAGTATTAGCATCCTTACTAATAGAGTTCTCATGAAATTATTTTTCTTGTAATTCCGCTAAGCAACTTTAGTATGGCAAATTGCAGTTATTTTTGAAATGAATAGGAAATTAGAACTCTTAAACTTGACTACAAGATATTCTTACATTTTAGTTTTAAATATTCAAAAATTTTTCCTAAAGTTTCACTATTGCATGTATAGAGCAAAACTATAGAACATTTAATTAAAACTCACTACCATAAGTTATAAATTAAAAATGAGTTACTTGAGGACAAGTAGTATTTAAGTTTGGGGGATTTGATCCACCTAAAAATTACATGATCCACCTAAAAATTACCTATTTTTAGTGTATATTTTATGCTCATTTTATGCATATTTTTGATAAAATTTACTTTAAAGGACAATATTTTGCATGTTTTTGATTTTAAGTACATTGAATGGACATTTAGAGAAAATAAGAACAAAATGGAGCAAAAATGAAAGGGCAAAAATGAAAAATTTTATATGGCGTCTTAGCGCCACCCTTGGCGCTAGTAACCAACTTCCTATAATATCCATTGAATTTGGCCAAATTTTGATGGGGTTCTTAAAGTGACCCATGGTGATTTTTAGTTATCGATTAATAGGGCCAAATTCTGGATGAAAATGGAGTCTTTTGGGTGTGTGTTGGAGAAGACTTCTTGAAGGTTTTGGTGTGTGTGTGAGTGAGAGTCTTTGTTTTGTGTAAGAGTTTGGAGATTGCTTCAAGGGGACTTTAAGATTTATTTGGGGAGAAGAAATAAAGATAAGTATCTTGCATTTGTGTTTAAGTTTTTGTTGTAAATCTTGGCTTTCAATACAAATCATGTGTTTTTGTTTTATCTCCATGAATTCTGAGTCGTTCCTTTTGTTTCTCCTTGGAATTAATCTTGTGGGATGAAAATGATTTAAAATTTTCTTTTTATTTTAAAACATTGTGATGGTATTTTCACCCGTTTTTTATTGACTCTGCAAATTGGTCATTTGTATTGTTAAAATCCGTTGAGAAACATAATAACCCGTGAGGGCTATGATTTCATCAACTAGTGAGTAACACATTTCAACTTGGGCAGAGCTGTTGCAATCATCTTAAGGGGAGTACAAATATATCGGGAGATAAGTTTTGATGCGCTTAGAAATGATGTTTCAAGAGTAACACACTAGATTCTTTTATCAATTCGGTCTACAGTTTGGACGTAAGGGTCCTTAGTAAGTCCTATTGGGAGGGCATAGTGGGTTATCTGGACGTGAGAGGCCAGAATCTACCCAGCACTACTACACAAGCTTGTGAAAAAAAACTCTAGGTTAGCCAATTGGTTAGCCAATTTTCTTTGCTAGCACTGAGAGGGGGTAAAGAATAGGAATGCTCCTATTTGACACAATATATCATTTATCTTTTTTCATCATTCAAATCTTACACTGATTAACCTCTCTTTGCAAGAGGAAAGATCCTTTCATAACATTCAAACTAGTTTTTATACTTTATTAGTCTTTTGAACTTTATGAAACTTTTAAATTTTGTTGTTACTTCCTGCTTAAATTTAGTTTTAACTATTGCAAACATATCGACATTGTTCTTCTATCATACTTTTCTGCAATTTAGATAGAAGTTTTGCAAGTCAACATTAAGAATTTTTGTTTTCCTCGTGGGATCGATGCAGGGGTATTTAATGAAATCGTATTAAGAATTTTTGTTTTCCTCGTGGGATCGATGCAAGGGTATTTAATGAAATCGTACGTTACTTGAAACGATACGTATACTTGTGTAGTACAATTAGTATGAAGGATTATTTTCTATTTTCAAAATCATTTCATTCGCACTAGCCGCTAAATATAATTTGGGTCAAGGTTTTGACAATTTTAAAAAATATAAATATTAACTTAACTGCGGGTCGGGTCAGGCGGCGAACGTAATAAGGATAGAATCGTGAAATCAAGAAGAGCAGCATAACACAGAAAATCTTGGGGAGAAAAAGGAAAGATGAAATCACGAAAGCCTTGCAATTCAAGAGAGAAAGAGAAGAAAAGTTTGAATCTTACACATTAGTCATGAAAACAGGAGGCATTCATGGAGCAGCAAAGAATTGTAGAGGCAAAATATCATAGAGTAAAGAGAGTCTCACATTGTCGATGAATCCACAAAAAATTATAAATTGTTTGGCATTTTTTGAAAAAATTTTTACATCTGCCATAAATATCCAGATTTAAAAATTTCATATTAAATAATATCTCACAAGTTTTATCATAAGACCAAAAGGCAACTTTAGCTAATAATATAAATAATCAAATAAAATGGGCACACAATCTATGTAAACCGCTTGTAAACTTCAATTACATAAAAAATAAATGGAAGAGTTCCTTAATTGCGATCACCTCGGAGCAATTTCGCATCTAATCAATATGAAAAAATATTATAAACAGTATAAAAATTACATAAGAAGGATATATCATTATGAGAACAAGCTATCACAGAGATCCCTTGAGTGGCAACTAGGTCAAGATACTCCATCCAACTTAACCCTTCGTTGACAAATCTTTTGTTCATCTTAACAGTCAACCGGCTTCTTTTATTTGTCCATCTAGTTTGTGTTTATGAAGAATAATCTTATCAAACTTTTCTTTGGCAACATCTGTGGCTTCTATCACCCAACCAATATAATCTAAGAATTAAAAAAAATATATAAAGCTTTAAGGAAAAAAATAGATGAAAAAAATGTTAGGCCTAAAATGAGAATTTTTTGCACTAAACCATCATAAGTGCTCGCTAACATATATAGCAATCAAGCCAACGAAATTGTTTCCAATGAAACCACTTGGGATAGTAAAATCTCTGTTATTTTCTCAATGTTTATATTTTATTCAAATTTCTTGTTCCTTTTACAAGTGGATAATCGAAGAATTAAATATATAACCAAATATATCACAGATCCTGATTCGGCTACATGGCCAATTCAGCACAAAGTGAGTAAAATCGAAAAAAGTTGAGATATGATCCACCAAAGATTATGATACTCTAGCCTAAGATGGCAGTGAATTCACTAAAATCTCAATGGACTTGCCAGAAGATACTTGACCTCGGAGTTTGACTACGTTAACTCCCTAACCACTACTAATAGGCTTCACTTAGTAAGATAAGGCTTTTGCATCGAAGATAGGTAGCTTCAACCGTGGAATAACAATTTTTACTGTCTAATAACTACTAATATTAACCACAAATCAAGATGCCTGCACATGTACGCATTTGTATTTTCCTTACATATATCCACATCTACATAAAAACAAAGCATACCATATATTTCTGGGGCATTTACATACATACCACACAATTCTGATGTATTTACATAGCGAACACCTAAAATTCTATATTTAAATATATAACACTGAAATTTTTAAAATCATATCAAACATACTATTATTACTGACTTTTAAAAGTGAAATAACATTTTCATGCATAGGTTTATGACACTAAAGGATGATAAATGTAAATACCAAACAACAAGTGTTAGATATGCAATTATATAAGATCTGAGTGGTATATATGTTAGTTTCTTGCAAGTAATGATGAGCACCTCTCATATTTGTCCCTCACTAGGTAGGCTAGATCACCCAAAAGGAAGAGACACACCAAGTGATTTCTACAGGTGGATTCAATCACTTCGGCAAGTAGGCCCAATTCAACCACTTCGACAGTCAATCTCGATTTAGCCACTTCGACGGATATGCTCAATTCAAGAAAACATTTTGAGTCCAATAAAGGCTTATGAGATTTTGAAACTTATTAGCCTTTGCATCAAGACACCATATAAAAAGGCTTGTTCAGATATATTGCCATATTTTTGTTTACAAATACTAAAAGCTATTCCATTCAACACAATTTTATTCAAATCGGACTGTCGGGTATATATATATTTTTAGAAATGTATAAGAAAAATATTTGATAAATTATATATATATATATTTAGAGACACACAAAGTCAAATTTGGCTGTTGAAATTTCAAATGGCCAAAACGCTAGCTTGGCGTCAAATTTTCAAATAGAATATCAACATTATCATATTTATCCAAAAGCAGCGGCCCTTGTTTTTGATTCTAGATTGTTGCACGTGCCGGGCCATAGATAACCATAATATTTATTATTTCAGCATGTTATTCTTATTTTAAGAAAAATTAAACAATAAATCTAATTTATTTTTATATAAAATACATTTTAATAAGAGCGTAAGATAATGTTTTGTATTACACGGCAAAGTTTAAATTTTTCTATTTTCAAGGTAGAATTTATATTTTAATATTCAATGTCAATTTTTGGTACTTCCCGTAAATAAATGAAGGTCATTCACAATATGTTTATGGAAGATTTATTTGCGTGTCACTCAGTTTTTATATATTTATATTTTTAAGATTTAAATTTTAATTTTTACATATATATATCATCTTATTTAGATGTATTTTACATTTTTTAATAATTATTTAAATTATTAATGTTAAGCATTGTTATTTTATAAATAAACTAAATTTAGATGTTAAATGGTGAATTGACCCATAAAAACAGACCGGAACAGGTGGTCATCTCCACCAACCAAATCTTCATCCCGAAAATTACAGGATTACAGAGCCGGCGAGGCAGCTTCCTCCTTTAAGCGGCAGAGGAAACGCGTGCTGGTGAAATACCTACACCTTCTTAGAGATCGATAGAGAGAAGAAAGAAAAAAAGGATCAAATTGCTTTGGTGGAGTGATGTGCTGTGACGATTGCGAGTGCCGGCCTCTTGGCTGGCTATTAGGCCTCCCCTTCGCCCTCCTTGCCCTAATCGTCTCCCTCGTTGGAATTATCATATGGATCGTCGGGTAAGTCTTCTATTTCCTCGTTTTCCCCCTCTCGATTCACAAAATTTCGCCGTCTTCTTTGATTAATATTAGTTTTCTGTGATTTTGTTGTTTGCGATTTTGATCGGGGGATTTAATTTTTCTCAAAAAAATATCAGGCTGTTGCTATCCTGCATATGCCCTTGCTGCCTCTGCGTTACGATTGTCGTTGAGATTGCGATCGAGTTGATCAAGGCTCCTATTCATGTTATGCAGTGGTTCACTGCCCAGATTCCCTGTTAGAATTTAGGGAAATTTATCATACTGATCGGTTTATGAGGATGATTTCGACTTATCTGTTAGTTTTTTTTTTT